>NC_071389.1:3991260-4153057 GCF_022682495.2 Desmodus rotundus | reverse complement strand
GGCAGGGGGCGGAACCGTGACGTCACGCCCCGCCCACTAGCTATAAAGTCAGACGGCGGCGGCCCGGCGACGGCGGCCGAGTGCGAGAGGGGAGTGCGAACCGGGAGAGCGGCTGCGATCGGCCAGGCGCCTGCGCGGTGTCCGGGCCCCCGGAGCCCGCGGCGCTGAGCCAGCCGGGACGGACATGCGCGGGAGGGTGCCGTGGGGCAGCCGCGGCTCCGCGGGGTAAGGGGCCTGCGGGCTACGGGTGGGGAGGGCGGCGCCGCGCCCCCGCCGCTGTGGGTTGCGGGCGGCTCCGGACGCTGGGCGGGTCCCGGGGCGCGGTGAGGGTCGCCCGACGCGGAGCCTCCGCGGGACGAACGTGCGAAGGGAGGGCCGGCCCGGGCGGCGCGGCGGGGCCTGGGGGCGCCCCCGCCTCGCCGACCGCTCACCGGGCCCCCGGACGCTCCTCGGCCCTGAGACTCCTGCGGAGGGCACGGGGCTTCGGAGCGGCGAGCCGGGTTCTGCTCCCGCGGCTGGCGGGGGCCTCGCGCGCTCTGCTTGTCCACAATGGAGCTGCCTTCCCCTGGCGCGCACCGGGTGCCCATCAACCCTGTCCTGACAGCCGCGGTGGGCGATCGCTGCCCGCGCGCTGTCCCCTGCTCAGTCTTGGCGACCGTGGTCCTCTACAGTCGGTGTTCCTTAATTCATCCCGTAGCTCTGTGCCCTCTTCCTCTCCTAGGAACGTGATTCTGCTCTGAGCGTCCTAAATACTGCTTCACAAGGGAAGGAACTGCAGAATTCTCTGTTCTAAACGGGAACGCTCTTGGGTATTTCCCGGTGTACGTGTGTATTTATGTATATATCATAGTCTTAGTGCAAATGAGATGACTCCTCAACCATGATTGGTGCTGTATGGTGCTTGCTAAGTCTTTATTAGGGTTTCGTCATTGCTTGAAAGAAACCAGTCTCTTACCTGATAAAAAATATGAATAGATTGTTAGTCATAAACTTAAGTGCAGTCAGAATAGAGACTGTAGCTTTAAAAGAGATGTGTTGGTGACTTTAGGTACACCTGCAACACAGGTAGGGCAGGACTGGTTTCTAGGCAACTGTCAGGGGTGAAGGAAGGTGAGGTTAAAACGCTTTTTTTTCTTCTTGAGGACGAGTGTTCTGCAAAGTTTTAGGCTTTGGCAGATCTGTAAGAATGCAGTGGCCACGTGTTTGTTGAGGAGATTGAAACGTCTAAGCTCAGCATACCTCGTCTTACCTTTTAAAAACCTGCTTTTTTTTTTTTTTTTTTTGCATGCCTGTAATTACACAGTTTTAAGTGAAGTTGTATTTAAACGGATTAAAGACCAGCTAGGTACCCATTTCAGGGAATGACCAGATTTTAGTAAGACCAAAATAAAAGTTGGCTTCTTGTTAACATGCCGACTCTGTTTGTTACTAGTATGTTATCGACCAAGCTCTTTTTTTCTTTTTTTTAAGAGAATACATACAGGTTTTAGCGTGGACTTCACAGTCATCCCCCCTTCACACAGGTCCATTTTCAGCTGTGTTCCATGGGATATGTGCTAATAGGTGAGAGAGGTCTTGAACAAACAATTTATAAACTAACAAGTACTAGATTGTAAACCCCTTAAGGGCAGGAACTCTGCCTTGTATGGCTCCTGTCTTATGCACCCTTGCACAGAGTTAATGATTGATAAATAATTGCACGAACGCATATTTTACATTTTAAAGCTCAGCAGGATCTGAGCGGTCACTGATAAGGGTCGCAAGGCAAATCTGTTTTTTAATGACTGTTAGGAAATGTCCAAATCATTCATATGTTAATAGTAGGCAAAATTACTGTTTGAACAAATTGTTTATACTACTTCCAGCTCACAAAAGATACTGGTCAGTCTTTCTGTGAGATTTAATATACCATAGACTTGAGTTTTTGTGTGAAAACTGCTGCTTCTTGGCAGCTGAACCAGATAATAATTCCTTTCTGCTAATACTGATAGTAGCTTTTAAAAGCAAGTTGCTAAATTACAGGTACAATCGAACGTGCTTGAAACTGACCTGAATGTCTACATGCCATCAGGTTGCTTTAGAAAGGTGAGCAGAGGAGGGAGGAGGTGGTGCCAGGGTTAATTCCAGGAATTTGAATGTCATAGGCTCCCTCTACCAGAGAAACCACTCTTCTCGCAATCTAAATCAATTTGAATGGCTCCTTCATCCTCAGGGTTCTGTGGCATCGGCTGGTGCCCGCGTTTGCCCATGCTTTATAGAAGCTAATGAGTAACTCACTGGGCAAACAAAATGCAGTTGTGGCATCTGGGCATTGTTTGCAGAGAAACACACGCTTTGTGAAGGCAGAGAAAATGGGGGAGTTTCAGGGTTCTGACTGTAAGTTTACCAGAGAAGTTAGTTTAGAGGTAGGGAAAGTTGGTGTCGGCCTCAAACTTCAGAAAGGAAACAAAAGATTCTGTGACTTAGAGTCATGGTTGATACTTTAATCCAAGACCTAATACCAGCAGTTTTCAATTTTTTCATCTCATCGCACACATAAACTAAGTACTAAAATTCTGCCGCACACCAAAAATATATTTTTCCCAATCTGACCAAAAACTAGGTATAATTTTGATTCATTCACATGAGACCACTAGTGTTGTGTTGCCTGTAGTCAATTTTTTAAATTTGACAATCTAAGGGGAAAGAGGTCAGTCCCCCTGACTAAACAGTCAAGTATATTGAATGCTTTAAAAATTCTTGCAGCACACCGGTTGAAAATCGCTGCCTCACACCATAAAATTAGGCAATTACTAAAAGGCCGATGTGTACATTTTTAAAATATGGGTCCCTGGCTATTTGGACCAGGCCTTTTCAGCTCCAAAGTGTGCCACAGTTCAACAGAACACTACGGTTAAACAGAGGGGACCACAGGAAGATGAGAGTTAGGACAGCCCTGGCTGGTTGTGGCTCAGTGAATTGAGCACCGGCCTGCGAACAGAAGGGTCGCGGGTTCCATTCCCAGTCAGGGGCATGTGCCTGAGTTGCAGGCCAGGTCCCGGTAGGGGGCGCGTGAGATGCAACCACACACTGATGCTTCTCTCTCTAAAAATAAATAAATAAAATCTTTTTAAAAACCCTAAAAATTAAAAAGAAAAAAGAGAAGGCAGTGTCCAATAAGTCTTATTAAAAAGATCCACAGACTGGGAAACTCAACTAGATAGGTTGTCTGACGGAATACTATGGCCTGTGCACGGAATGTTCTTCTCCTAACTTTGTGGCTGCCGCCTTTCCCTCCTTGGGATCTTTATGTAACAAGTCACCTGAGGCCTTCCCTAACCACCTGTCGGAGGTGGCCGTGATGTGAAATTGTGGCTCTGACCGCTGTCACACTCATCACTAGACAGGCTTCAGCAGTTGGCAGCCGCGTCTCTTGCACCCAGCGTAGTATCTAGTCCAGACTAAGCATGTGATAACTATTTATGAAAGAACTTCATCCTTGCCCTGTAAGAATTTGTGAGCTAAACACTACAAATTGAGTTTTGTTTTTATCTCCAGCATTTCACGTAGCCATCCTTTGCATCAGTTTCCCCATTTATAAATAAGAATGTCGGGAGGAAAACGGGGCAGTGGCCTGAAAGGAAGCGGCTGTGGAAAGGAGAGGCAGTGAGAGTGTAGTGGGGAGAATGCTGGTTCCTGGGCAGAAGCGCCAACAGGAAGGTGCCACTTCATTTCCTCCACGTCTCTGAAATGGAGATTATAATCCCTGCCTCTTCTCACAGGGGTGTTGTGGGGATCAAGTGAGATAATGTGTTAGAAAGTGCTTTGTGATTTACCGAGGGCTTTGCAAATACCAGATGTCCTGTTATGAAATGCCTGCAGAGCCCCACAGTGGGACCCAGGCCTGAACTCGTACAATAGCAAAGGAGGCCTGGGGTGGAGAGAGTCACTAACCCCTTTCACCAGTAAAGACTGACCTGCAAAGTTGTGTCAAATAGGTCACTGCAGTGGATGGGGGGGTCGGGGGTGCCCACGTGTATCATTAAATATTGAGGGCTTCAAGAGAATTGTTTGAAGTAATTACAGAATATAAACGTAATACATTTTTAGAGGACAAAAAGGACAAATCTGCAACTAAGAACTTTTATAGGACAATCTGAGGGAGTTGAAGTAAAATAAGAACTTCTGTAGGCTAAGGGTTACCCAAGAAAAATGATCTCCAAGCCGCAAATCCCCAGAAAAGCCCGTCTGAACCCCCCACAACTTGAACACTGTCGTGGGTCAACGCGACAGGATGACGTGAAGTCATCCTGGCTTCATTGCCAAGGGCTTGAAGAGGTGACATGGTGGGGAGGCTTTGATACCAGGCTCCCTGGATTGTCTTGACCCCACTGCTTGCCAGACTCTCCCCAGACGTGACCTTGACCCAGTGAAGTACTGATCTCTGCCTCCAGGTCCTCACCTGTAAATGAGGGTGGTAACAGTAACCCATCTCCCTAGGGTTGTTGAGAGGATTAAATAAGTTAGTGTATAAATAAAGCACTTAGAACAGTGCCTGTCAGATAAGTGTCCAGTGTATTAGTTATTATTTTTACTGGTCTGATGTTCATTTGTAACAACCTAGAGCTACCCACTGGGTGACTGAAGTGCTCATTAAGTAAATTCGAAGTTTTAAAGATATGCTTCCCATCATTAGACCACCGTGCTTGTCGTCATTAAAATTAGAGTAGAATTTACACATCTCTTACAATTACAACTCTACTCCATGCATGTCTAAAAGGAGTAATGTTTTTCCACCCTCTGTGTGTTGCCCCGGATTAGAGTGCTCCGCAGGAGAAGGACAGAGGACCGGGTCTGCGCTGCCGCGCTGACATGGTGTCGCAGACCAAGTGAACCAAAAGGCTACTGATAACTGTGGTAGTTGAACGAACAGGTTTTGTTAGCTTGCCATTTCTTAATACTTAGCAAGAAAAGATCCTGAATTACTCAAGAAATTATGTCACTTAGGTTTGATTTTGACAGTCTGGAGATAAATTACTTCCCTCGTTGCCGCAGTGTCTCCCCCCACACACAGGTCGTCAAGTCCCAGGCTTGTTGAGGACGGGTGTCGTCCACACTGGGTCCAGCTATACTTCCATCTTTACCGAAACCATCAAGCTTAGCTTGGATTCGTTCAAGAGCATTTTACTTAGTTTTACTGACATAACATAAGCTCTTAAAAAGTCACCTGTGTTTTTATTTTTTTTTTAAGATTTTATTTATTTTTAGAGAGAGGGGAAGGGAGGGAGAGAAACATCCATCAGTTGCCTCTCACACATCCCCAATTGGAGACCTGGCCTGCAGCCCAGACATGTGCCCTGGCTGGGAATCGAACCAGTGACCATTGGTTCACAGGCCGGCGGCACTCAATCCACTGAGCCACACCAACCAGGGCTAAAAGTCACTGTGCTTTTAATGTGAAGGCTGTTTATACTCTTCCCAGTGGCAGGGTGCAGCGAAGGAAATATCCCTAACTTGCTTGCCCCTCTTTCCTCTTCCCCAAATCATAGCTATTAAAAACCCTGGGAAGAACCCTGAATTGAGGCCTTGATTTTGAAGTCTTTTGCTTTTAGTAAATAATAACTTACATAAACCCTGAGTATGTAGATGAACATCAAATCAGTGCATTTTGTTATATTATTAATAAAGGTTACAATTCTATGAAAGAGCTCAACTGAACATTCGGTGTGTCGAATGGCTTGGCTGCTAGTGCTTTAGACACAACTCCTAATAAAAACGATGGGGTTTTGTGGGGCTTTTCCAAAGGTGATTACTTACAGATTTTCAAAGGAAAGATAAACACGCTGGTGTAAATTGACTTGGGGAGGATCTAAAATCATGGGATTTGTCACATTCTTAAATCAGTTTCTTTTTATACATTTTGCCTCTAAATGTACCGTTTTTTTCGGACTATAAGACACACCGGACCATAAGATGCACCTAGGTTTTAGAGGAGGAAAACAGGAAAAAAAACCCGCTCCACGACTGTCTCCCCACCCCCACCCCCGCCGGCCCCCAGTGAGCCAGGTAAGCTACATTCGGACTATGAGACACACCCCCCATTTTCCTCCCAAATTTGGGGGGGGTGCGTCTTACAGTATGAAAAACACGGTAATTACCTTATATGTCCTTGGGTATGGGAATAGTTATGTAGGTAATTGTTAAATGCAGCTGAAAAGACCATTTATCACCCTGAATAAACAGAAATCAGGTTCTAAAACCAGACTGAAAGAAGGAAATTACATCACACTTTTGCATAAGGAAGCACTGGGCAGAGCTGGATGAGCAGAGTGACAAAAATGTGCCCCTCCCCCTCTTGTGGGCTGCTGCTGAGGTTTATTCATGAGATCTGGTGGCCAGGTAAGCAGATCTAGGTTATTGTCTTAAGGTAGCCTGGGTTTTTCAGTTTCAAAGAGACTGTCCTCAAAGTAAAGGCCTGTGATTTCACCTTAATAAAGAACGTGCAATGTGCTCACTGGTGTAGCTTTTTTGTTTTGTTGGGGTTTTTTTAACAGCAAAAACACAGTAGATGCCTTATAATCCAGCAGAAATAATGTGTAAGAGAAGGGGAAGTGAAGTACTCCCCTGATTGCCTTAAGTGAATACACAGCAAGAGAATCCAATTTAGAAAGCCACATTGTAACCATTTAAGCTTACAGTTTTTACCCAGTCTGCAAACTGTCCACTTTAGGTTTTGGAAATGAATTTGAGGAAAATTGAGTGCTACATATCCTAAACGTTTTCCTTACAGTCCTTTGCTTTTTCCCTTAGTTCTTCGCTTTGCTGATTTACATTACATGTGAACTTTCACGTAGTTACTTTAAAAAAAAAATGAGATGAACCTTTTTGCAATATCCATTTAGTAACTATTAGAAATGAATGATGCCAGGCCTTCCAGGGAAAACCAGGCCCTGTCCTAGAAGGTTTGGAGGATGGGAAGCTAAGGGGGTACTGCACATAGCCAGCGGGACGGCTGGCTCTGCTCCCTCGTGGAGAAGTGGGCTAGGAGCTGGCCCTCAAGAAGCTGAATTCTGACAGATTTGAGGGGAAGAGAAGCGAGTGCTGGACAAAGGTAGATGGGGCCTTGTGGAGGCCCTGGTGCCAGGCGGAGGCGCTCTGGGTCAGAAGATCTTAAGCAGATCTTCACTTGGGCTGGAGTCAGGACCGCTGACCAGGACCAGCGAGCAGAAGGAAGGGGGGCCTGAGAGACCGTGCAGACAGGGCCTGTGGAGCTCCGTCACTGAACTCTGTGGGCTGTAGTGCAGGTTTAAAGCGGTGCCTCTAGAAAGTGTGACCCTCCTAGACCCTGAACTGGTTTGGGAAGGGAGGAAGGGTGCTGGGGGGTGCCAGAGGACCCCCCTAAGCGCAGACAACCAGCACATGATGGGAGATGCTGCGTGGAAGCCTGAGCCAGGGCCGGGGTCAAGATTCAGGACTGACTGTGCCGCCGAAGCTGTATAGTGGGTCAAAACTGGGGCGGGGTGGGGCAGCGAAAGGCTCTAAAAGGACCACCTCAGGAAACATTGTTTCAAAGAGTATTTTCCCCCCTTGAATGAAAAAACATTCATGTGATGTTTAACAAGAAGTAGTTCACATCTGGGATTGGAATTTAACTGCACTTTTAACACACTTAAAAGACTAAAGATCAGTTCATGAATTTTAGAGAAGTTATTATGCCTAAGGTTATTTAGATCCTGGTCTGTACCACGCTGCCTGGATTAATTAACTAACATTGGCTTTCGTATCTGCATTTCACAACAGTCCCGTCTTGTACTTACAGGTACTGATTTTCCTAAGAGGTATATTTTTGCTACTGTCTTCCTAATTGATTGTGAGGCAGAGCTGGTTTCGCAGTTAGAAGGAAGCCGCAGCGTTACATCGGCTTGAGCAGTGTTTTCCTTTCAACCCCAGGCCGACCCCATGGATCAGTGCCCCCGCCCCCGCCCCCACTCCAGCAGCAGGCACAGTGAATACTGAGACTTTTGAGAGTGGTGTAAAAGCATTTCGGATGGTTTCATAACCTCAGTTTACCTGCCATCTGAGGTACACACGGGAAAGGTTTGTTTCCAAGCCCACGGCAGGTTGCCCTCTCTGAGTCTACAGTCATGTTTTCCACAAGAAGAGAACATAAACTCACACTGCCCTCCTCGCTTCTCGGTGCAGGCAAGTAGGAAGTTCCGACGAGTTTCATAACGTGGCCCATTCACAATTCCCCATTGAAACGGAGAGGCAGGTCACCTTCTATGAATACACAAAGACACCATTGTGGCCAGAAGTGAGCTGGCTCCGTGAACACAATTCTTTTCAGACTAAAACAATTTTTTTCTTAAGAAAGCTAACAAGTAGGTGATGGAAACAATGAATAAAAAATAACTTTTTCTAGAACATGTAAATAATTTTAAGGGACCACTGAAACGTAAGCCTAGAAGTGAGGCGGTCCCCGCAGCGGCGACCGTGGGGTGGCCGGCCAGTCTGTGGAAGGCCCCGATAGATGGCAACAGGAGGCCGCACGCAGGCGCTGCTAGCGCTCACTGGCCTGCAGGCAGGTGGGGGCTGGGCCCCGGGGTCCCCACGGCACTTGCCTATAATCTGCATGAACAGTCTTCAGACGTGCACTCCCTCCTGTCTGCGGCCCATCCCGCGGGTGCAGGTCCACTCCCTGCGGCCCCTTGGGGGCTCGAGGGGTGCCCAGCACACAGCCTCTCCGAGCTCCCAGGCTCATAGGAGGTGACAGACTTGTTTCTAAAACAAATGACCTGTGCTCCCCTGCCCTCACCCCAGTCCTCCGCACACCAGCTCACACACATTGGTGAGACTAAGTGTTCCAAAGTCTGCGCACCTGGAAAGGGGTCATTGTTACACACATAGATGACAGATTATGTCCTAAATGTGTTCTAAGCCTGACACAGATGCCAGTTAACGTTGGCATTGATGCTCAGTGGCGAATAAAGGTGAAATTAGAAAGAGGCTCTGGGGACTCCGGGCCGGTACCCGCTGTCGAGGGAGGGGGCTCCTAAAGTTGAGGATCAGTAGATCAAGGAAAGGGTGCTTCCTTGCCCCTGTCACCCATGCCTCGCAGCTGGCATGTCAGCGGGGAATGTGAAGAATGCACCTTTATGTGTGTCTGAAAGGGAAGAGGAAGCTGTCCCAGGCCGCCACCAAAGCCAGTCACCTCGCAGAAATCAGTATCTTCCTATATTCCTTTACTCGTGAACAAGTAATCACTGGAGAATTGTCTTCCTGAGGCCACCCCTGAAATGCAGAATCCAGATAAATGTCGGCTGTGGGCTGACGAGGTGCCAGCTGTAGAGTCTGTCATCTGCTGGAGGCGTCGGGTTTTCGTGAACAGGAGCCCGCGGTAGAGGCCACAGGGACTTCTGAAGGCTGGGTGTGGGCGGTGAGAGACGGCCAGCGGGGCTGTTGTCAACTGTGGGCCCTGGCATGAGGGGGTCTGCTGTCTCTGGCCACAGGTTATTTCTCAGTTTGCTCAAAACATTGCAAGTCTTGGATCAGGACTTTGGGGAAAAAATTACTTTTAACACCTACATTTCAGTACCCTCACCAGAAGTACAAATGAATGTAAAAATGTCAGAATTAAGCGCAAGTCTGTAACTAAGTTTTTCCACTCAGCATCCCGGAGATTCTCTAGTATTAGCTGGTGATGGGTATTTCTGAATGGTTCCTGTACCCTCTCATCCCTCTCTGTCCCCCTAGGGACCAAAAGCTGCTGGCTGACTGACAGAGTCCGAGGGTCCCAGTGTGAGCACGATGTCAACCGCAGGAGTTGCTGCCCAGGAGATTCGAGTCCCGTTGAAAACTGGGCTTCTGCATGATGGGCAGGCCATGGGGAACTTGAACACCTGCTGGGGCAGTCGCAGGGAGTTTGAAAAGTAAGTGTGAGACATGATGCCTTGGACTCTCTCGGGGTGCGAGAAGAAAGTGAGTGGGAGAGGCTGATCACTACTTGTTTCTGACCAAGATGTCTTTGTTTTATTTCAGTAGCTTTTTAAACATTGACCCAATAACCATGGCCTACAGTCTGAAGTCCACTGCTCAGGCGCACCTGACGTCTCTCGGTATGTGTCCTGCAGATCCGGGCATTGGCCGGGAGAGGGAGGGGCATCCAGCTGTTCGCTTGTCCCCCAGCACTGCTTTTTAAAAGGAGGATACAACCCGAGCTCCTCCAACAACAGTCTGACCCCTAGTGGCAACACACTCTGAAGATACCCTGTTCTTCCCGGACTGTTGTCCCTGCTCCGAGTCACTGATTCCCAACCAGATCTGTCTGTGGAAGTTCAAGAATTAAGTTCTAATCCCAGCCACGATACACACGTAACTTTTAGAATCCTTGGGTGAGGCCTCCCATCTTTCTTACTTGTATTGAATGCCTGTTCAAAAGTGATCAAGGAGTAAAAATGATGATAAGACCCTAGAGAGGTAGGTTAGACACCATGTATGTAGTACTTGTAATGTGAACAGTATGTGCCTTAGATTTTTGCAGGCAAGTCCCCTGACTCCAGTACTGCCCTGGTGCTGACCGGGAGGGCTTCGTCTTATCTCACGCAGGCCCTGCGCACTGGGCACGGTCACATCTCGTAGATGACCGGGCTGCCGTAGTGTGGTATTCACGTAAATTATATGCTATTCATCTTCTGTGAATTTTGCACACGTCACAAAACCTGCCAGAGAGGTGTGGGTGTGTGCGTGCACATGTCCGGGGGAGAGAGAAGAGATAATTTGTCCTTTGAACCAGACCCTGTGTGTTAACAATCTTCTGGGCTCTAATTGCACCCGTGGCGGTTGCACGGGTGGCCTCAGGGTGACGGCGGCTGCAGTTGAGGCAGCAGCCCTGGGAGCCCAGGCAGCCGGGCTGTCCTCACACAGGGGAGGGCCTCGCTGGTCCTTTATTCACCTTCCCGTTCTTTCCAGGGCACCCCGCGACATCTGCTACGACCAACGGCCACCGCCTTGCAGAGCAGGCCACCTCTCAGAAGTCCGCCCTGCCCCCTCTTACTCTTCCCACAAGTGAAAAGTTGGGACCCCATGATGAAGATCAAGTTGTAGGTGGTTTTAAGAAACTCTCAGTAAATGGGGGGTGTGCTCCCACCCCCCCGCTCACACCCATGAAGAACAGCCTGTCCCCTTTCCCCTACCCGGCGCTGGAGCGGGGCTCCAGGCCCCTCCCCCCACTGCCCATCTCGGAAGGCCCCTCTCTGGACGACACAGATTGTGAGGTGGAGTTTTTCACCTGCTCCGACACAGACTTGCTTTTGGAAGACTGCACGCCTTCTGAGTTCAAGTACAGCGTCCCTGGCAGGCGGAGCTTCCGTGGGTGTGGCCAGATCAACTATGCCTATTTTGACACCCCAACTGTCTCCGTCGTGGATCTCAGCCAGGCACCCGACCAAAACACGGGGGGGCAGCACTCAGACCCCCCTCCACCTCAGAGCCACCGAAGGTTAAGAAGGTCCCATTCGGGACCAGCTGGATCCTTCAACAAGCCAGCCATAAAGGTACACAGCTACGTACACAGAGCTTCTCCAAACTCCGATGAAGACAAACCTGAGGTCCCCCCCAGGGTCCCCATACCTCCGAGGCCCGTGAAGCCAGATTACAGAAGGTGGTCGGCCGAGGTGACTTCCAGCACCTACAGCGATGAAGACAGGCCTCCCAAAGTGCCACCAAGAGAACCTCTGTCCCGGAGCAACTCCCGCACACCGAGCCCCAAAAGCCTTCCATCTTACCTCAACGGGGTCATGCCCCCGACACAGAGCTTTGCCCCTGACCCCAAGTACGTCAGCAGCAAAGCTCTGCAAAGACAGAACAGTGAAGGGTCTGCCGGCAGGGTTCCCTGCATCCTGCCCATTATTGAGAATGGGAAGAAGGTTAGCTCCACACACTATTACCTACTACCTGAGAGACCGCCGTACCTGGACAAATATGAAAAGTTTTTTAGGGAAGCAGAAGAAGCAAATGCAAGCACCCCGATGCAGCCCTTACCTGCCGACGTTAGTGTCGGCTCAGCCACAGAAAAGCTGGACCCAAAGCCCAGAGCGGATCTGGGCGGCCACGGGAAGCGGAAGCACTCGTCCTACGTGGTCTCGCCCTAGGCTCCAGCTCGAGGTCCAGCAGAGATTCAGCGGGAGCAAAGGTCCTCAAGCATTTTCCCGGCTTGCCCGAGGTTCACGGGAAAACGTTCTAGGCTGTGGAACAAACTGTTGAACTCTGAGAAGAGAGAGGCTGAGAGGTGCCGTCGTGCTGGGGACCCGGTTTGCCAGCGCTGGAGCGAAGTCTGTCCAAGTGCACAGAGATGTGGTGGGCAGGGCGGGGCGCTACGCACGTGTACATCATAGACTTACATGTAAACAGGTGGTGTAGCCGTAGACCAAGTAGCAGGTTAACCAGCTAGTTACTCCCGTAGAGTAATATATATTCAGAACAGTGAGAACTCACACTGGAGAAGGACTCCAGACAGACTGAAAATTGAGCACGTGGAAGAAAACACAGTATTTAGATCAGAATCCTAAAAATTATTTTTGCTTAGTAGTAAGTTTGAAGATTTCTGGCTCTTCGGTCTGTTGTATCTTGTTTGATTTATTTTTGTAAGCAGTCTTTTCCTGGGGCGCAGGGTGTGTGTGCTTTCTGTGGCTGTACCCCACTAGTTGAAGAGTCCCACATGCTTCCAGGTTTCGCATCCCGTGTCGCTGAGGGCAGGGCTGGCAGTGTATTTGGCAACTGCATTCTCACCCATACACGTCTCACATCTTGGAAAATGAGAAGATAGTGCAGCGTTTTCCTCACGATTCCCGCTTCATCACACCCATTGAAACGGCCCATTGTCGCACGTGCCTCACGGAGACAGTGGGACACGTGGACTCGAAAGGCAGACTTCACCAGGGCTCGGGATGCCACTTTTAAGCAATAATGAAACACTTAGCTATGTGATTGAGAGTTACTGTGTGGGGATGTGTGGTGGGTTTTTTTTTTTTTTTTTTAACTATTAATAAACAAATACAACACAAGCTGGCCTTGTGTTGCAGGTTCCTACTCAGTATTTCCTGAGGATTGTTTGCTTTTTAAGTAAAACACTTCTGACCAAGAGCGCAATGTATGTCTTACTACCAGAGGTCACATCAGCATCTTTCTGCTCTTCAATCTCACGGCCGGCTGCTTCACTTCACTCACCGAGACACACAGCTCCGCTCCCACTGCCACGGCTCAGCCGTGTCCGTCTCGCGTAGTGAGGCACACAGAGAAGGTGCTCGCTAACGCAGGTGCGTGGCTGCGACAGTCTCGCAACAGTTAAACAGGCTGTTTACGGTTTAAGCTGCTGAGTGATTATTTGAGCTATTTAAAGCTATATTTTAGTCTGAACTAAATGAAGGTTAAAACATGCTTTAGAAAAATGCACTGATTTCTGCATTATGTGTACAGTATTGGACAAAGGATTTTATTCATTTTTGTTGCATTATTTTGAATATTGTCTTTTCATTTTAATAAAGTTATACTACTTATTTATGATACCGTTAGTAATGTTTCTTGCCTAAACTCTCACCAAATCTATGTCCAGCAATTTGACATCACCAGTTTTAAGCACAAGGGAAGATTTAATGTATTATTGAAACTTACTGTCATTCCCTAAAATGACAGATAATTTGAGCAATTTGTATTTAAATATTATACAAGCACACAGTGAAAATGAGCTGTTTGTGTTTACCTTTCGTGAAAAAGTGAGCTTGAACTGATGCCACATTACTATCAAAATAGGTGTCGTTGGGGAGGGGTGCCCCTTCCAGGGGGCGGGAATGGAGAAACCAGCCCTGACAGACTTGGTGTGACTCATGTCTGAGACTAGGTCAGGACGACTCAGTCTGTGACAGGCCACTGAGGATTCCCGCTTGTCCCAGCATCACGGAGAGGGTGGTCCCCCTGGCAGCTGCGGGTGCAGGCAGAAACCGGAAGGCTGGGCAGGCATCTCTGCCCTCCCTCTGCCTGCTCTCCACACTCCCAGGCTCCTGGGCTCCTGGGTGAAGGTGGGGAGGTGGGGTCCTCCAGGACCTGAACTGAGCACCTACATGTGCTGGAACCCTCCAGGTCCCCAGTGAGGACTCGAGGACCAAAGGTCTGGGCTGAAAGTCCAAGCCCACCTCCCTCCTGTGCGGTGAGCAGACTTAAAAACAGAGGTGCCTCAGTTTTCTCATTGGTAAGATGGGGGAGGGGTGATACCTATGACAGCACACTGTCAGTGACAACTGTGAATGAGCCACAGTAACTACACAGTGGACTATTGGGGTCATCTGCCCCTCGAATCACTCTGAAACTTGGGTGTGGCTTCTGGCCTGTCCCAGGTGTGGAGGGAGCCTGGGGAGCTCGCTCGGGGGATGTTTGTTGAATGCCAACCGCACGCTGGACCCTGGGAGAAGAGGCACGTGTCTGCCCTGATGGCATTGAAAAGTAGTCCACAGTTACAATGTGTAGTAAATGCTACAAAGGAATGAGCAGTGACAGTGACAAAGGGGCCCGTCGTTCTCTGAGGTGTAAGATTTGAAGGGCTAGAGTCCACGCTGAAGGTGGGGAGTGAATAACGGGGAGAAACAGCAGGGAGATCAGTGAGAAGCTGTTGTTATGGCAACGGTAGGGTGGACTGGGAAAGGGCAGTGGATGCTCCTCAGATCTGAGCAGGGGGGGCTGATTTGCTCTTAAAAGGTGACAGGGACTGTTGGGAAAACAGACTGGAGAGAAGCTGAAGGAGCCTTCAGGATAGACGGTCTTGACTCCGCTGAGTGTGGGGTGGTGGGATGCAGAAAGACTGTCTCTGAAACATACTCGGCGGCAGAAACCGGGTGGGCGACCTCAGGCAGGACACAGACCAGCCTGCGTAGCCCCAGAGGCAGGCTGAGCGGCGCTCGGGCCTCCAAATGGATGTCTGAGTGCGGGTTTCCACTACTTCATCAGCATCCCACATTTTGTTACCTTTCCTTCCCCTCTGCTGCTTTTTCTTTGTATTGTGGTGGAAGCTATAAAGACAGTAATAGTTCCATATTTGCTTCCCCCTTACCTTGGGGATTTCCCTTGATCTTAGGAGAACACACATTTCCCTAGTGTTTCCTGGCCAGGCTAATTTTTGCTACCAGGCTAATGCCATGTGATGAGGACCCTGTCCATGGCAGCACTGGCCAGCTCGGTCCTCAGCCAGCACCTCGAGCACGCTGCGCTCTGAAGTGCCCTCCCAGTGAGGGCTTGGCTGTGCCACTGAGGAGGCCAGCGGGGTCGGGGTGGGGAGGTTGTTGGGGGGAAGACAGCTCCCCGGGAGCTGCCACTCGGTGCACTGCAGAGTCTCGAACCGGAGGAGCATCACCTAGACACTCAGCACGGCCCTCAAGTCAGGAAACAGGAGGCTCCAGTCTTAACTCTCATGCCCCACGGGAAGGAATCCCTGAGCTCCCGCACCCTCACTGCCCCGGCCACGCGGGACCACGCCAGAGCAGGATGCAATACCCTGCAAACCCACGGGCTCTCCTATTAGGAACTTTCATGGCAGAAAGCAGAAGCTACGGTCAAGGGGACTCCTTTGTAAGTCAACTCCAGATTTGGATAATACTAAATTTTAAGTCTTCCCAGACTGCAGTAGTCAGTGTGTATCGCCCACCTAGT
This sequence comes from Desmodus rotundus, assembly GCF_022682495.2. Lineage (NCBI taxonomy): Eukaryota > Metazoa > Chordata > Mammalia > Chiroptera > Phyllostomidae > Desmodus > Desmodus rotundus. The sequence goes on along the minus strand of NC_071389.1, from coordinate 4,137,385 downwards.
CTACATCACATTCCACGTGCTGACGGGGCTGTAACCTTGCTCACACGCTGGGTACTTCTCTCTAGGTCTCAGGGATGTCTTCACTAGCCTATGGAAAGAACTGTCTTTAAGAGGATGTTTCTTCACTGCCAGGGGCCCCGTTCCAAAAACAGCCCCATAGATTCTTCTAGAGGGTTCCATAGCTGAAGAAAAGAGAACTATATGCATTATTTGTCTAATGGTTCAGTAATCAAAATAGGTAACAAGCTATTCTTACTTTAGTTCTTAATTTCACAACATAATTTATAGTTTTAGGGTACTGGAGCCTTTTTCCTAAATATAAGCTCCTAGCATGATTATTGCATATACTGGGTTTTTTTTACTTTTTTTAAAAAAAATAATTATAGGCTCCCAAGGAGTTTCAGAAACAATACAGAGAGGTCCCCTGTGCCCACTGCCGAGACTCTCCCAAGGGTGACATCTTCCATAATTACTGCCTGTTATCAAACCAGGAGGCTGACGTTGTCACACCATACACAGTGTTTTATCTGGAAATAGTCACCAGCAAAACGGACTTAGGTCTGCCTTTGAAACTTCCAAATGACTGCTGGCATTCTGTTAGGCATCTTGTGCAAAGCCAATAAAGCTTTAAAAATATGGGGCCATGTAACTAACTATACGTCACAGTCATGGCAGCTGAGAAGGTAAAATGATGTTAACTTTGATCTGCCAAGATTTTCTGCAAGATTACTTTGCCTTAGCTCTAGGAAAGAGAGCACTTTTCAAACTGAGGACTCGTGAGGGGCATTTCCTGTAAAGGCCTGCAGATCTGCACAGCCTGGAGGGTTCCCATCCTCATAAACGGGTAAACTGGTCAGGAAGCAAACGAACTTCTAAACCAGGACTAGAGGTTGTGGTATTCTCGTCCTTAGGAAAATGTTTGGTTCAAACTCAAATACACTCAGAAATGGGTTTTTTTTTGGGGGGGGGGAGGGGTTGGTGGGGTTTTTTTTTAGACCAGACCATTTGACAAATGTTCTGGCCCTTTTCCTCTCCACATGATAATCACAACTTTTAAGAGCAGTTTTGGGGATTTACTGGGGGAAAGCTGAGAAAGGAGGGGAGCATAGGGTGGAAGACTCAAGTGGTCCCTAACTTGGCTAGCCTCTCCGTTCGCTCCTGGTCATTAAGGGAATGCATGAGGCACGTCTAAGGAAATTGGCGGGTGTGAATTTTCATGCTTTCTTTGCACTTGAAAGTATCGAACTTTAAGATACTTCTAAGACTCAGAGAACCACTTACAAAGCGTGTTTAAACAAGCTCAGCTCAAGCTTTGTTATCAGAGCTCAGAGGCCAACATGTGGTGGAGATGTATTTCCCTGAGGAAACCCCACCACCTGGAACGACCCTTTCCACACCACCTGGCAGAGGAGCAGTGGGGTGTGGGGATGGGAAGGGGGCTGCAGAAGCCCGGGGAGGACACTTCCAAGGACTAGTGTCCACCTGCCTAGAAGGGCTGTTCTCTGACCACCAGGCTGAAGCGTGTGCCCCAAAGCCGTCATCCCTCAATCTGTGATGCGAGAAAACTGCCAGGAACCCCCAGCAAGTCAACCTGTAGCCAGTTCGCTAAAACAGTGTCCCTGAGGACACCCACTCCTGCAGCTTCCCCCTCCCCATGTAAACAGGCCAGGGGAGGGGGGGCAGTTCTTGGGAGAGAGTGCATCAGTTCCCCTGAGTCTGTCCTTAGGAACACAGGCACCACCTTCATTCCTTGGAAATAACTTTGGATCCACGTCAAACATCTTAATCACACACTTGGTGCGTATTTCATTTGCCAGTGGGCGGGGTTAGCCCGGCGCCGCCCTCGGGACTGCACGGCCTGTGGACACTCCCTTCTTGTGTAAGGCTAATGAGTGTCTTTCTGGCCTGAGCTGCGCTGCCTCGGGCATAGCACACAGGAAGCTGCATTTACAGTGTGCCAAGTCCCGGGCGGTCCCAGTGTTCTTGCGAGAGCCAGTGTCCTCGTGCGTGGTTTTCTGTTTAGTAATCGATGGAAGTTCTTGGCTGAGCAGAAGCTTTGGACAGTTCTCTGGCTCAGCCAGGCCTGGGCCCGGATCAGCACGGCAGAGGGAGCTGCGCACCCATGGTGGCCCAGACGCGTGATAAGACTTGTCTGCGCATCACCCCGGCCGGGAGCCTCTAATTACACGTCTGGGGCCTGCCGGAGCCCAGGCGGCCGGCTCACATGCTCCAGAACTGTGAAGCCAGCTCGGGCTCGGTTCTCACTGCCTGCACACCCGGTGGGGGAGGCGCCAAGCCTGTGCGTCACGTCCATACAAATTATAATAACCACATTCCAAAGACAACAGGAGTCCACTTACCCAGGCTGTTCTTTCTGCTCAAAGCATTGCCACAACTTTATCTTCCCATCGATGTTTCAAGCCCTGCCTCTTTCGCTGTTTCATCTCAACTTTCCACCTGCTCCTAACTTAAACAGCGCAGCAGAGCACGGCCTGGCACCTCAGCGGAGTTAGGGTGTGGAAATGGACAGTACTGGTTCCCCAGGCCACTGCCATGTTTTCCTCCACACTTCGAGGTGTCTGGGGCGATGGAACTTGGGTGGATTTACCCTGCTTGCGGGTGGGTGTCTAATTATTAACCACCACCAGGTATCAAGAACTTGCCATTTGTGAGGGAAAGAAACACTGCTGGGTGATGTCAGCAGAATCACCCTGAAAACCAAGAGGCCTCATTCAAAGGAAAGAGTGTTTGCACAGAGCCCCTGGAGAAAGTCCCCGTCACTGGACCAAACCTGTGAGGGGACATGCCGGCCAGAGGCCCCGGAGGAAAGCTGCACGTGGGAGCGTGGGGCCCACAGCTGCTGATCCTGTCGGCAATCAGCTGTGTGGGAGGGCGCTGAGGACAGCAGCCAGAGTCTGTTTTTGTTTTTGTTTTTGGAGCTACACTTTTTTTTTCCCTTCCAAGCCGAGTGGATGCTGAACCAGTTCAATTGTTCCCTTTGCAAGAGTCCACAGACTTTAACAATAATAAATGGATCACCACGGGTCACCTGGTCGTGGATAAGGAGCTCAGAAAGAAACTGACTTACTGTGCTGCCATGCTCATTGAAAATGTCTTCCTACAGAACCTGCAGGGTCAGTCTGCAGGCAACTTGTATCCACATAATTTTTTCTGAAACTGTATTTTTTTTATTTACTTATTTTCAGAGAGAGGGGAAGGAAGGGAGGAGGAGAGGGAGAGAAACATCCATGTGCGAGAGAAATATGGATCAGTGGCCTCTCACACGCCCCCAACTGGGGACCTGGCCCGCAACCCAGGCATGTGCCCTGACCGGGAATCGAACTGGCGACCTATCAGTTCACAGGCTGGTGCTCAGTGCACTGAGCCACACCAGCCAGAGCTGAGACTGTATTCTTAAGGATTCTGTGCATTCAGTAATCCCAAAGAACAGTCTTCTGGACACGGAGTTGTCTTTGAACAGCCTTATGGGCCGGAAGAGGTGTTACCATCCTCCCGGCATGCATTAGAATTCTGTCCTTGCTTAATCCGCACCCAGATGCCCATTTCCACCTATACAAACTCATGTGATTCTTTCTGAATCATACATAAATACCACACCCTGAGTTGCACATAAAACTTCGCCGTATTATGCAGACATCGGTGTCTACTGACACGGTCGTGGCTGGCTTAGGAGAAGGCCGCTTAGGAGAAGGCCGCTTACGCTTTTCCAGACTTACCATCTCACTCCTCCTTAACTGGTTTCAGGTGCGAGTGTCACAGAGAGGTTTTCCTCTGAAATTTGTTAATTTGAGGGTATGTTTCCAACCCCTTTTCCGGTTATCAATCCTAGTGTTGGCAGGTCTTTTTCCTCTACCTTTGAACCTCACTCGAGACAAGCTACACGACTCAGTGGGGCAGACCCCTGTTTTAGGGTTCACAGCCAGCAGTGTAGCTGACAGAGGTGAGGAGAGACCGTCCACACACAGCCCAATGCGTGCAGGCCTCCTGCCTCCCTGCTAAGCACCTCCTGAAATCTGAAATTAAGGATAAATGTGTAAGAAAAAGCAGAAATGTCGACTGGTACACGGGACTACTTCTGGGACTCGCGACAGGCACAGAGCAGGTAGGTGTAGCTGGTGCAGAGACAGAGTTGGGGGGAAAGGCTCCCACATTCACAGGAGGCCCTCTGCGAAGGCCCCTCCAGGAGTCCTGGGAAAGCTCTGCGTTTATGGAGATGGGTCAGCACGGAGCCTGGGGCGGTAGTCACAGTGGCTACGGGGAGCACCACTTACAGGGTACCAGCCCCTCCCCCACCCCAGCGCCTGCCTGTGCCAAGCTGCCTCACTGGGTCACTCTGTCCCTAAGCAAGGGCCCTCCTCTCCCTAGCTCTTGGGGATTTTGAAACACAAATATGAGCATAAGCTTTACAATTACAAAACATTTGAAGAAAATTAATATCAAGAAAAGCACAAAACTCAATAAATGGAGGCCAGCACTCATGCAAACATTTCACAAATACATGTTCAAGTAATCCTCAGAGATTAGACAGAATATTTCATCCATGAGACACATGTAGGCTTTTATGGAAAAAGAAAAGCTAAAGGATAACAAATGTAAAGAAAGGGTAAAAGGCATTTAGAGTCGGAGCAGACGGGAACAGACATGACAGAAGGGAAGTGCCCAGCTCTGGGGAACACACAGGTCTTCATGGGGAAAGGACCCTCTGATGCCAAATGACTCACCTGGAAATAGGACCAACCCAGACGCATTTGCCAAAGCTTCCGAACACCAGGGACAAATAAGTAAGTAAAACCTTCCAAAGAAAAAAACAAGCAGAAAGTCAGCCTGCAGAGGAGTAAGAACTAGATGAACCCCCAGCCACAAGGGACACAGAAGAAAACGGAGCCCTATCATCAAGGTTCTGAGAAGACGAATTTGAACTTGGCCCAATCGAGAGCATCCGAGTGGAATGTCAGAATCCAATACCTCGGGCATACAAACCTCAGAATGTCCGTCCCTCCCAGACTTGCTCTCTGAGAACTTCTCCAGGACCGCAGCGCAGCAAGACAGACTCTGAGGAGGAGGAAGGGTGGTCCCCGACAGGCCATGGCAAACAGAGAAGCCACCAGCAACTACGAGTGACATTTCCATAATTGTTTAAGCAAAGTAACAAGTTAGTAATAATAGACAATGAAGATCCCGGGTTAATTAAAGGAAGAGAATGAGGAGGGAAGGGAAAGCAGACTAAGGTGTTGGTCTTTTTGGAGGACAGGACAGAACTGATTAATTCTGGATGGTCTTGAATGCCACAAAGTGTACATTGAAGATTTAGGATAAGTTCCACTTCAGGTAACAGCATGGAGACAGTTCAGGTGACCCATCCTGCCCATGACCATGGTACACCGAGGACAGGGCAGAACCACGGGAGGGTCCTGGAGAGCGGCCAGTGCCCACCAGGAAGGCAGACAAGCTGGCGGAGGTCCTCACATCACCAGCTTTCCCCAAGTACCTCCCTTACTGTCCCAGCGCATGAGCAACAGGGTCTAAACAGAATGTGGCCGTCTCGTTGGGTGGCAAAGACAGGGCTGCCAGGGTAGCTGGGAACTGAGGGGGGGGCAGGCCCTGGAAAGGGGGAGGCCCTAAAGTCTGTGCACAAATAACCCTAAAATCCTTAGCTGAATCCTCAGCTGTCCACATACAGGGCACACCTCCAAGGGGCTTGGTGGAAGGTGACAACCTGAGGCCAAAACACTGAGCAGAGATTTTAGCAGCTGCTTGGCTGCAGACACAGAGTTTGGAAGTCGAGTCCCGCCAAGTGAGAGATGCTTTGTAAGCCTCTTGGGCTTTCCACTAACCCCACAGAAGAGCCACATTTTAGAATTGAGGGCCATATCCCAGGCCGAGTGCAAAAGTAAAATAAACCTGCTGCCACAGGGCCACGTTATCTGCGGGGCGTTGAACTGCCTTCTAGAACAGACTTCACCACTTTTCAGAGGACGTTGAGGAAAACCATGTTCTACAGTGTACCATCCATAACATTAAGTATGTGATCAAAATGTATGAGACAGGCCAAGAAGCAGGAGAACGGACCCCATAATCACGAGAAAAGGCAGTCAACAGAAGCAGAGCCACAGCTGCTCAGATGCTGGACCCGGCAACCACCCCGACAGGATTCTAAGTATGTTAAGGGTTTCACAGGTTAAAGATGGCTACATAGGTGAAGTATAGAGAATCTTTGGAAGTGATACAGAAACTACAAAAAAGGACCAAATGGAAATCTTAGACCTGGAAAACGCTGCATCTGAAGAAAATAAATTTTGTTTTAGGGAATTAAAAGCAGACTGGATACTGCAAAAGAAAGGATTATAACAGGCACATAAAGACCAAGAAGTAGAAAGCATTCAAACCGGAAACACAAGAAGGAAAAGATCAGGAAAGGGTCCCAGTTAGCACGGCAGAAACTGGATGGAGAACTTCTAAATCACTTGAAGAAAAAGAAAAGAAACTTTAAAAAAATGATCAACCCAACAAATGATAAGTAAAAAGAAGAAATCCAACATTAAAACCCCAGGCAGTCTGGAAGTCTGTAACTGCTGGTGCTGGGTCAGCAGTGCAGGGCTGGTAGTTCAGCAATTCTCTGGCCTTCTTCAGTGTCACAGGATGGCTGCCAAGGCTCCAGGTGTCGCATCCGCATGGAATGCGGGAAGGGGAAGGAAGCCACCCTCATCACGTTGCTTCCTTTTCCAGGAAAAGCAAAAACCTCCCCAGAGCTCTCCATAGACTTCTGCTTGTGTTTCATTAATCAAAACTGCTGTCGCCTGGCAAGAGAGGCGGCCCACCCCCAGCCTCCCTAGTAAAAGAGTACAAGGGAATTAGATGAGCGTCCAGTAGCCAGTGAATAGTGTCTCCCACAAAATAAGGGGGTGGGAGAAACACACCAGCAAATGATGACAAAAGGCCAGCAAGGGCCACGCGTTTAGAGAGAGCGCAACTGCTAGGCAGTTCTGTCCCTAACACAGTCGATGGGCGCGGCTCGGCACGCGTCTGCAACTGCTGTGTCGCGGCCGAGGGACAGCTTCGTTGTCCAGGCTCTTCTGCAGCTAGGTTCTAGCGGTGAGGGCTCTCCTGCCCCTGCACTGACCCGCGGGGGCATCGGGAAATGCACCGAGGCAGAGGCTGTCTTTCTGCTGACCACAAGGGCATGCGGACGAGAGTGAGACGGTGTGGCTGGGCCGGACTCGGCAGTTCAGGGTCTGACGAGCAGCTGCATGGGTAGACATGGCCGCTACGGTCCCAGCCCGTGGTGGCGGTAGTGGCCTCCTAATCCCACCTTCCTGATGCCTGAGTCGAACCTATGGAGGTGTGGTCTTCAGCTCAACAGTCCAGGGAGACTTCCTGATTACCACCCCTCCAGTTCTTCCAGTGATTTTATAAACTCCTCATTCCCCAGTTTAAATCCCTTTCTGCTTAAGACACATTGAGCCGGCTCTATTTCCTGCACTGACCTCTGAAACCGATACCAAACACACACACATCCTGGAACGACTGGGCCCATGAGGGACTTTCAGGGGCAAATGCAAACCCTTTCTGGAAGAACCCAAACCTCAAAGAATTCCTACAGAAAAAAACAATAAAATCCAGGAAAACAAACACGTCCCAAGCAAAGCCCACAAAACCCCCAAGGAGACAAAGCTCCGCAAGTGAAAACCGCGGGAACCACAGAAAGCAGGAACAGAACTGCCGAGACCTCGTGTTGTAGAGAGGCTGGACATGGACACGGAAGCCCCGTGTTCGGTGTGTGTCGGTAAGTAAACATGTGCACAGCACAAACAGATTTGAAAAGGAATAAAACATTTAAAGATAAAATGTGTATGTACTGATTAAAGTGAAAGGTCAGTGAACGTGCCGACCGCCAGACTGGGCACAGCCGAAGACTCACGGACCAGATGACAGGTCTGAACGGGGCACACGGAAAGCAGGATGGAGACACAGAGTGGAGGTTCGACGGAGCGGTGAAAGGTAGAACGAGAGGGAGTGACTGCACAGTCGGGAAGGAGGGATTCAGTGTCGTCCCCACACTGGTGGCAGTTACAAGGGTGGACAAGAGCGAGTGGGTCAGGATACGGGACAGCCACCATTCTTATTCACTGCTCCTGGGCCACAGACTCCTGTGACCACTGCGAAGATGGCGTAGCCTTTCCTAGTGCAGGGTTCTTAACCCGGGGTGCGTGGAGATTATTGAGGGGGCCTGTGAACTTGAGTGGGGGAAAAAAACCCACATCTGTATTTTCATTCCTCTCCCACTAGACTTGGTTTTGTCTTCCTTGGGGGTCCAAACCCAAGCAGTACCAGTAGTACTTGTGACTTCAGTCAAGAGAACACAGATGGCTGTCGCTCACAGTAAACTTGTTGCCGATGTCCCCAAATGCCCCTGGTGGTCACCACAACTTCAAAAGGATGGCAGCTGTTTGACCGATTGCTAAATATTACCACTTAACTGAAGGACAACCTATTGCTTTACCATTTGTTTTTAAAAATATTTTGAAAACTACATTCCGATAAAATTGGTTTCCCTTGTAGTACTATGCATTTTATTATATGCATGTTAAAATGCTATTCCAAGAAGGTGTCCAAAGGCTCCTCTAGTGTGCCAAAGGGGTCCCCGGAACCATGGTGGTTAAGAACCCGTCACCACTACCACGGGACATGAGTGGTAGGTGGCCAAGTGTCCACCCTGGAGAGACTCCTACACGTGTGCGTCAGGGGGATATGCATGCAAAACACTGGAAATGACCCACATGTGCACCAACAGCACAGCGGCCAGACTGTGGACGACTCCGCTGTGAATTCACGAGAGGGTTACTTCGGGGTAGCAGATAGGGGTTACGATCTGCCAGGGCCGCTGGTCGAGCCCTGGCAAAGTTTCACTCCTTCACTTGGGCAGTGGGTAAAACGGGCATTCATTTAAAATCGTACATCTGCATTTTCATCCGATTTCTGTACGTAAGCTATCTCACAAAAGAGATTTTAAACTAAAAAGATGGATAATAAGCAGAATTCTTGAGTGCAGGGGGAAGCAGGCAAATTGGAGGGCGACTTGGACGTTATCTGTCAAAGTCAGTGTGCCTGGTCTTTGATCCAAAAAAGTCCCTGAAAATATTCACACTTATATTAAAATGTATGCACAAATGTACTCCCTGAAACATTTAAAAATATTTAATAACTGTAGCCTAGCTAGTGTGGCTCAGTGGATTGAGCACCGGCCTGAAAACCAAAGGGTAGCTGGTTCAATCCCCAGTGAGGGCACAAACCTGGGTTGCAGGCCAGGTCCCCAGCAGGGGGTGTAGGAGAGGCAACCACACATTGGTGTTTCTCTCCCATTCTTTCTCCCTCTCTTCTTCTCTGTCTAAAAATAAATAAAATCTTTAAAAATTATTTAATAGCTAAAAAAATAAAATGCATTAATATCAACAAGAAAACTAAACCCAACTTAAAAACGAACGAAGGACTAGACAGACATTTCTCCGAAGAAGACGTACAAATGGGCAGCAAGCACGTGAGAAGATGCTCAACATCACTAACAGGTAGGGAAGTTCAAATCAAAACCGCAATGAGACACCACCTCACAATTAGGGCGGCCACTATTTAAAAAATAATAATAATAAAAGAACAAGTGTGGTGAGGACGCAGAGGAACTGGGAACGTGTGCGCCGTTGGCGGGAAGCGAAAAGGCACAGCTGCTGTGCAAAACTGAATGGACGGCCCTCAAAAAGTTAAACATCCAGTTTCCACGTGACCCGGCAATGGCAACTGTAAGTGGGTACACTTCGGGGTCCATACCCCAAAGAACTGAAAGCAGGCTCTCAAAGAGAAATTTGCACACCCCGTGTTCCTAACAGCATTATTCACAACAGCTAAACGTGGAAGCAACCCGAGTGTCCGTCAGCGAAGGAGAGGGTAAACAAGTTGCGGTCCGTCCACACAGTGGAGCACCATTCAGCCTCCAAAGGGAAAGAAGTTCTAACACAGGCTACAGCTTGGGTGGACCGGGAGGACATCCTGCTGAGTCAGGCAGTCACAAAAACACAAAGGCTGTATGAACCCACTCCTATGAGGTCCCCAGAAGGGTCTGACTCATAGAGACAGAAGGTAGATGGGGGCAGCGGGGGCAGGGGAGTGAGTGTGCAGTGGGGATGGAGCCTCAGTTTTGCACAATGGAAGGAGGGAGCCCTGGGGAGTGACGGTGGTGGTGGCTGCACAACAGGCCCCCGAACTGCGCACTTAAAAGAGAAGAAGATAACTTTGGTGTTGCTTATTTTACCAGGATACATAAAATGGGGGGAAATGCACAAGCAGAGGAATGGTTAAAAATTCCACAGCCCAGCGGTGCTGTGGAAACCCTGTTCAATTGTTACATAAACAAAGTCGACCTCACGGGGCTTAGGTCTCTGAGACATATCAAGTGTCTAAACGTTTGGTCTGCAAGACAATGTACACAACAGGATCCTACTTATCCATTTAAAAACACCCCTTAAAACAATAGCGTACGTATCTGTGAGCATGTACAACATAATACAGCGAGTGCGGGTGTAGGTGTGCATGATTGCACGTTTGTGAGTTCAGGAGAACAGACTGGAAGAGAGACCCTGAAGTGGGAATGTGGGCAAAGGGCGCGGGTACGAGAGGGAAAAGGTCAGGTGTTGCTTTACGTATTCATGGACCACGCGAGTCTTTGCCAATGAGCGGGTAGTGCTGGATCCATCGTGTAATTGATTTTAAAAAGTGTTGTAAGATGCAGGTGGCATTAACCCTGGCTGGTGTGGCTCAGTGGCTTGAGCACTGGCTTGTGAACTAAAAGGTCACTGGTTCAATTCCCAGTCAAAGCACATACCTCGGTTGTAGGCTAGGTCCCCAGTTGGGGGCTACGAGAGGCAACCGATAGGTATTTCTCTCAGGGAGGAGGGTGATTAAAAAAAAAGACGCAGGTACACAGAGTTCGGTGTCTCTTGGACTACGACATAGTATGAGTATTATCCATAATATGGCATTTTGATTTGCTCTGCCGGAAGCACACTGACTGGCAGTCATTCTTGGAGTGGGGACGGAGAAACATACCAAGTTTTAAAAAAAGAGGGTGGTCTCATCCTGCTGGTGAGCTTGTAGTTATTCTTGCATTGACTCCCTGCACATGGAGGATGTGGACCAACCGCTCAGAGTTGAAGCCTTCGCCACCAGTATCCCTATCATCTTTTTACCTGTCCCTTGCCTGGCAGGTTACCCATGACAAGGCTGCCACCTCATCACCCTACATCCCCAGGGCTGGTCAGTCAGCACTGAATGGAGAGAACTCTGCTTTTTGTTTGAAACTGACCACACACCTCACCTTGGCGGTGCCCAGAGGCTCAAGGCCAGACCGACAAGGCCAAGGCTTCACACTGAGACCGGGAGGGAGGCTGGAAGGACAAGCCCTTGGGACAGGACAGGACAGGATGGGAATTCAGGACCGATATACTGCATTCCATTTGGGTTTAAAAACAAAGGACAACTTTCTTTTCAGTAAACTTGGTGAAGTATTATTCTCCCTTTGAAAAAAGAAACCCGAGCCAAGCACACTCTTTATGGTATAGTCACCTCTGCTTGGCTTTTGGAAAACCACTCCCTGGACGATGCTGAGGCCCTCATCCGGTTGCTTTCCCTCGAGGCAGAGCCTCAGGTTCTGCCATCCTACCCAGCTTCTGTGTCTGCAGATGGCTCGCGTGAACCACGACTTTTTTCCTTCCTGATTTTTGAAGACAATGAACTTTTCATTCTAACGTTATTTTTAAGCCAAGCAAAAATCTCCAAGAGCAGGATGTGATCACACGCAAAAATGAAAAAGCAAAACAGAGCAGCTGAGTCGAGAGGCGCAGCATGAGTCCAGCGGGAGACCTGGTTGGCCCAGGACTTATTTGGGAACCTGAAGCAGCCCCTGCTGGCCCAGGAAATGAAGATGAGGATGATGATGATAAGATAATGATAATGGTGATGTGGCCCGAAGAAGGGGTTTATGGAAAGTAGCCTCACAGGGTGATCTGATCATAAATTCCTAACTGGGCAGGTCACAGTGAGTAGTCACGCCCCAGGCCTCTGACTTTTTGGTCAAAGGCTGATCTTTGCTGGAGCCAGCCCTGTCCGTGGTTTCTGTGCACCTAGGTTAACCCACCTTTGAAATAACCACCTCAAGAGAGCAAAGGATCTTGTCAAAGACGCTGTAATCCAATCTCCACAGGCTTTCTCCCACCTCTGAGGAATCTTCCTTACTTTCCCTCCTTCATTTCAAAGGCATAAAGCAGCTGAAACTGTTCTTCTCGGGAGCATTTGGGAGCCTGCTCCCTGGCCTATGTGGGCAGTTTGGCTCAACTAAACTCGAAAAGTTCTCTACAGGTCTGGACATTTTTTAACAATAGTGACAGTGGCAATAACAGTAAATTCTTCCTCGGTGGGTGGTCCCATGAGAGCCCTGCCTGGGGGCCTCGAGGCTGGAGCTGGGTCTGAGGAGAAGGGCAGGTTCTGGAAGGACCCCAGGCTTCCTCACTCTGGAGAGAGTGAGCAGGGTGCCCTGCCCAGAAGCAACAGGCCTTCCTGTGGCCCCTTCCTGCCACCTCACTGGCTCTGATCCCCGACGTGGTGCTAAAGAGAGGCTGGTGAGGGAGTGTGGCCTTGTCCCACTGTTGCTTCCAGGGTGCCCAGGTCCCTTAACTAGGGCAAAGGCAGGGAATTTTCCAAAAAGGGCAACACCCCCCCCCCGCCCCCGCCCCCAAACTGTGAGATGATTCTGCAGGGAAACGTTTTCTCCCTTCCTCAGGGAATCAACACCCGAGTGCTGCGGTATTCAGCCTTTTTCATCTCGCTGGTTCCTAGAACGGACCTCCTCCCTAACTCCCCAAGTGGCCTTGGGCAAACGAAATGCCAGAGCTCCCAAAGCCATACTAAAGTAAAAGAACTGATGCCCCCCGGACTGGTGTGGCTCGGTGGGTTGGGCGTGGTCCCGCAAACTAAAGTTCACCCGTTCAATTTCTGGTCAGGGCACACGCCTGGGTTGAGGGCCAGGTCCCCAGCTGGGGGGGTGTGAGGCAACTGACTGTTTCTCTCCCACTCGTTCTCCTTCCCTTCCCTTCTCTAAAAATAAATGAAGTCTTTTTAAAAAAGAAAAGAAAAGATGCCCGAAGTCCCTTGATTTCGGCCACCCAGGCTTAGGAGGCGGCCCAGGGCAGCAGAATGGGCCACAGACCCAAACTCCCACTGCAGGTCGCTCCCGTGTCAACAGCCCTTCCCACTTCAGTCCCCAAGTCCTCCTTCTCTGTTCAACCCCCCTCCCCCACCCCCAGCCTCTTAACTTCCCAGAAGGGGGCAGGTGTGTTTAGCTTGGAGACAGGCAGAGAGGAAGAGAGAGACTTTTAAATGTTATCAGTCACCTGAAGCTAGTAATTCTGGACTTGGTCAGAAAGAGCCCTGGGTGGGTCCCGGAGCCCACCCCAAACACCACCATGCCACACATGGCTGAGGGGTCTCTGAGAAATGCTCTCCTATCTTATCCAACCATCAGAGATAATCTTCAGCAGTTCCTTTCTGGTAGATCTCTCTAGAATTCCAGGGAGCTTATTCAGGGGTAGGGGCTGCAGGTAAAACTGCTTGTGATTTGGGAGAGCTACCAAATGCTCACCACTGAACCACACGTTTACTTTAGTACTTCGCGGTTTTCGCAGTAACAGATCTCAGTTTTTTCCTTTATGAAAGGTGTATTTTATAGACATCTCAGATTCCTCAACCTGAACTCGAAAACCACCCCTCCTGCCCCCCACGCGGCTCAGGACACGGACTCTCCACGTGGCCTGGTGTTCAAGTTGGAAACACAGGGTGTATAGCCCTCTCACCCCCACAGGTGGGTGCCCATCCTCAGCTGCTGCAGCCTCCCACCCTGGGCCTCCTTCTCTACAGAGGGAGCCTTGGAGCCAAGCAGGATCGGGCCCTCCTGCATCTAGGGGGTTCCCATCTGAGTCAGTTCCGGTCTGGTCTCCAGCTCCCCGCCAACTGCACCTCACAGCCCACCAGGGCTGTTCCCTCGCAGCCCAAGCACTCCTGCCACGGGGCCTCGCTCGTGCAGTTTCTCCTGCCTGCAGTGCTCTCAGCACTGAGAGGCCTTCCCTAAGCACCCTGGTCCCCGCTTTCCTCCACAGGACGTAGCTGTTCTTAAATTTGTTTTCTTTCTCTCCCTCTCCTACAAGCCCCATGAGGACAGACTGTCTCTCAGTGGCTTATTCCCGGCCCCACGGACATGTTTGGTACACAGCAGAACAGAACAGAGAGCTGCCAAGGGAATGAAATCCAGCTCCCACTCCCAACTCAGGTCTCAGCTCTGAGGCCCCTTCCCCGGGAACCTACCCTATCGTCCCCACCCCCCATGGAAGGTCTTGCCGGAAACCGCTGTGTTCTCGTTTGAACAATTAACGCCCGCCCAGCCTTCCCGAGGGCAACCCCCACTGCTACCGCTGCCTCCTCCCTACCCGAAGCAGATTTGTTGACACCTGCCATGTCCCGGCTGCTCCGAGGCCAGGAGGAGGCAGCAGCTGTGACACAGACTTTGTGGCCCGCACGTCTAAGGTATCTGCAACCCAGTCTTTTCAGGTTTGTCGACATCTGTCCTGTCAGAGGAGGGAAAAGGAACGGGAGAGGCTGCGGAGCACAGCGCCCCTCTGAGCGCACGATCGTCCTTCGTAGCTTCACTGCTTTTGGCGGCCTGACCACTGCTTCATGCCTGTGCGTGGTACCTGCCACCGGTCAGCGGGGAAACAAACAAGGAAGCCAGGGACTGCGGCCCCCGTCAGCAGGGCAGTTGTCGCCCACGCTCCGGCACAGCCGGGTCCCGCCCCGGTACCGCGCCAGCACTGCACCCGATGCTGACGCCATGCTCCTGTGCCAGGGTGTCTGTCAGTGGCTCCAGTCTCACTGCCTGTCCATTCGCCCACCCAGCACAGGGAGAGCACATGGCGGTCCAGGCGGAGGCCCAGCACTGAGTCGCACTGGCTGACTGCTCTCACCGGGGCCATGCGGACAGGGGTCGACGAGGCTCTTCCTGGCGGGGCCTGGGTCCCCTGCCCAGCCTGGGGTGTGTGCCGGCCACTGCCATGGGGGCTGGGTGGCTCCCGTGCGTGAACAGCTAGGAGTTGTTACCCAAGAAGGAAAAGCAGAGCCTGCCCTGGACTGAGCTCTCAGCTCCGCCTGCGGCCTCACTGCAAAGGCCAGAGCGGGGCTGGTCTACGCCAACGACCATCATAGCCCCTTACTTCCTCTTCATGCTTTTCGTCCTGGATGGGCGCCATGTGTCGACAGCAGTCCCCTGCACACGTGTGGAGGCTTCCCCACACCAAGCTACACTCGGATGCTAGTAGGGTGTCTGTCTGAGAACTCAGCTCCGTTGTGACACCACCCGGAGAAGCAATCAGATTCCAGAGGGAAAGGGCTCAGGCCCACAAGGCCTCCCTCCACTGCAGCGCCGGGTGCCAGCTGGGCAGCCCCGTGCTTCTGACCCACCAGCTACAGGTGGGAGGGTCCACACTCCCCTCCTTGGTCCCACTGATTTGCTGGGACAGCTCATGGAACTCAAGAAAACCCACTTACTCACTAGATCACCGACTTCTTATGAGACACACGAAAGGGTGTACGTCAGCAGCCAGATGGAGACACACACATGGGGAGGTCTCGAAGGAAGGAGGAGCTTCTGTCCCTGCAGAGCTCGGGGCTAGGCTTGGTGACTCGTGGAACATTCCGCTTTCCCACCGTGGAAGCTCTCCGAGAAAGGGACCAACGACCTGTCCTTTCAGGGGTCTGTGGCGGCTTCATTACATAGTCACGACTAAGTCACTGGCCACTGGTGACTGATTCAACCTCCGGCTCCCCTTTCCCCCCGAAAACCCAGGAGTGCCTCTGAACATTCCAATCCTCTAACAATGATGGTTCCACTGGCCACCAGCCCCCACCCTGGGTGGGATCCAAAGGCAGCTTCGTGAACCTAACGAGGCACAGCGATCACTCCCCACACGGAGGAAATCCCAAGGGTCTGGGAGCTCTGTGCCCGAAGACCAGACACGCATCTCTCACTGAAGAATCACCACAGCACACGTGGCCATGTGCCTTCGTTTCAGAAGCTGGGTCGACAGTGAAGGGCTGCATCTGTAGCCGGTGATGAATTTGGTCCCACAAAAGAAATGGGAGACAAAAGGTATATCTGGTAGTTTGCTAAATGTCCTGTTTATTCTGCAATCAAGGTTCAGAAATGTGGGGACACAGCTGTGGGCGAGGAACCTGTGCAGGGTCCCTTCTTGACCACACTTCACAAGGGCAGTGCCGCAGCTTCCCTGCCCAGAAACCGCCCACCTTTATCTAACGTGCACGTGGGGAATGTGGAGGACACGCGGCCTATTTCTAACCCATTATCTGATGCTTCTGCTCTAATCTTTAAGTACGAGCGGAGCCTTCACTTGCTGAGCCACTTCCTTGCCGCTCAGCGCCTCAACAATAGCAAGAGCGAACTCGAAGCTGGTCCCCGGCCCCCGGCTCGTGAGGATCAGGCCGTCCTTCTCCACGCGATTTTCTGAGTAGCTGTAATGACCTTGGATGTAAAAATAAAAAGGGTTACATCCTGCTGGGCTCTGTTGAACAAGCACGAGCATCACCCAACAATTCAATTCCCTGTTACAGCCTATCACCAGTCTCGCATGAATAAACTAGAACACCCAATGCTCCAGCCAGCCTTTCAAAACCAATCAGGCACTCCCAGCCTTCCGAGCACAGCAGGAAGATATGGAAGAAGCTGTCCAGCAGAGGGCAGGGGCCAGAACAGCTGGTGAAACGAGAGGAGTGAATACAGGTTCATACAGCTGCACAAAGCCTGCTCGGAGTGAGGGAAAGCAAACGTGAACTGCTCCACTCCTGCTATACAACCCACGCTCCATTCTGTAACCTGAGGGGTAGCAGAACGTGCCCCCCAGCTCAGGACACACCACCCCAAGTGCGCTGCGGTGACATGCTACCTGGAGCTGTAGGCACCTGAAAAACAGCCAGTGTGCAGGGAGGCTTTCTCTGCACCCCCTCACCTGCACACACACAGATCCCCCGAGAGGAGCTCAGAGGCTGTCAGTCCCTTCCAGGAGCTTCATGACCCAGGGCAGGTGGACTCTCGCCACCGGAGAGGAGGTCAGAAGCTGACCTCACACCCAGACCGACTCTGCCACTGACTATCATTCCCCTCCTCTCCTCAGGGCTTGTCCATCTCCCTGAAAACCACTTCCTCCCCGAGAGGCCTCTCTTCCCCCTCTACTTTCACTTACGATGGTATTTAAGTCCAAACTCTAAGCCACATCAGGAAGTTACCCATTTTTCCCTGGGTAGCTCCCATGTATACATGCGTTAAGACATGTTAATAAACTTCTTTTAGTTCTTCTTTTGTTAACTAGTCTTTTATTACAGGGCTCTGGGCCAAGTACTCAGCAAGGCAGAGGGTCAGTTGTTTTTCCTTCTCTACAAAACTCTAGAGGGGAAGGGGCTGAGGGTGGAGCCTGTGGACAGTGCCAACGACCTGTGTCATGCACCCTCTCTGCTGTCCCATAAACCAACCATGGCAGTGGGACACGTTGGGATGAGAGAGACAGTGGAGGGAGACACTCTTCCTTTCTCAGGGACCGTGTTCCTGCTGCGCCCCTCACTGAAGGCATTCTGCAGAGACAGCAACAGGGAACCTGCTTCTCCTACACGCAGGCAAGACTTGGACCACAAAGGTGGGGTTCCTCCGCATGGACTCCCAGGCTCCCGCCCGCAGACAGTCATCAGACCCCACTGCGCACAGAACTAGCCCCCTGAGGAGAGCCCCCCCACCCCCATTACAGAGCACACCCCAACTTTCCTGCCCCAGGGAGCACCGCACTGGCTGCTCCCTGGCCCAGAACACTCCTCTCTCACCGCCTGCTCCCTCAGTCTCGGTGTTGACACTGAGAGGAGGTGTCTGTGACCCCTGCCCTAACCCAGGTCCCTCGGATCACAGCCCAGCCCAGCCCCGCCCTGCCCCGCCCTGCCCCAGCTATGAGCTGACCATCAGGCTCCCTGATCACTGTCCACCCTTTAGAAGGCTGGGCCTACAGTACCGATGGCCCCCAGGAAATGCCCCCTGGTACCCAGAGACACTCACGACCTTACCACAGGCTCTGTGCATCACAGTCCCCTTCTGGCTCCCCCTCTAGCTCCTCCTCCCGCTCCACGCTCTGCACCACCAAAAAGGTGACCTTTCCAAAATGCGAAGCCCCTCTGGTTCCCTCCCCCGTGAGAACATCTGCCACCTTTCTCCAGCACCTAAAGATGACTCTGAGCTCCGTGTCACAGGGTGCGAGACCTCTGGGTCTGGCCTGAACGCAGAGACCAAATGGAAGGAACCAGGAGGAGGACAGAAAAGAACCTGCCATCCAGGTGGGATGGTGGCAAAAAAAGAGGAAAGGAAGGTTTGCAATGTAGCTTAGAGAGAAAATGCCCAGAACTTAGTGAAGCGGTGGACGTGGAGAGGCATCAAGGATGACTCCCAGCTGTCTGTCCCAGGCAACTGGGGGTGGTAGTGGTGCCACGCAGTGACATGGGGCGTGAAGGACAAATAGATTTAGGGGAGGGAGCAATGCTGAGCAGGGTCCTCTAAGGAACCTTGCACATCCTGGCACTGCAGCTAGAGCAAGCACACAGGCAACCCCCCACCCTGAAAGCAGTGCAGACCACCGCCCATCTCTCCCCACCACTGGAGGGGCCGCTTCCAGAGCCTAAGGAGGGCTCTGGAGGGGCTTGTTCAACGCGCACACGCAGAAACGTCACCTGACGACTCCGAGTAAAGCAGAGGCGTCAGAGCCGTCATGTTACGATGGGCTCCATCCTTTCAGAGGGGATCAGAGTGCCCACCTCCGGGAACTTGCCTTCCTTTCCTCATTAAAAACCAAGTCAGCCACTGAAATAATGGAACACAGAACAGCAAAGATCTCCTAGTTACACTGCTGCGGAGCTGAAGAGGACCCTGGTCTGAGCTGAGCGGAAAGGTTTTCAAAGTCGAACCCCACTTGCTCATGGTCAAAGCAGGCCAAGGTCAGTCAAATGCTAAGCTAAAAAACCGGCTGAGCTGGGTCTTCCAGCACTGTGGGGCGAGCTGCCTGCACTGGGGCAGCGTGAGGCTCGATTCTATAGAAGTGGCTCACTGAACGATCACTTTGCAGGTAAAATATTACAAATACCGTTTGAACTAGTTAAAGGTGTTCAAAGATGCTCCACGGCGCTTTTCAAAATTACAACCAGGAAGAGCCAATGGTCGCGCTTGTCCACTACCGCCACCTGGTGGCAATCGGGAGAAAAACAGGCCAAGCACCAGCTGCTGATTCGGTGCTTGGCAAGGTTACACCTCATAACCATTCTGGCACAGGACATTAATTTCCCTTAACTCTAAGCAAACACCCCAAAGCCAGGAGCCTCGTCAGAGATAAAGCACCTGGGGAGGCCAGGGGCATAGGGTCAGCCACTAACACAGCTCCTGGGCACGTGGTCTGGCTCCTTTAGTTGCTGAAAGCCTGAAACATTTACTATTTGGCCCTTTAAGGGGAAGTGGGATCGAATCCCACGTCTGCCAGAGAGGTAACAGTCTGACCTCTCTGAGCCTCACTTTTCTCTTCTGTAAAATGGGGATGACACCAACTGCACAGGACTGTGTGGGGACCCAACCAAACCAGCCACCAGGACAGAGTGGCAGCGGCAGTCTGACCAGACTGCAGTGAGCCGGCCTGCCCTCCTCCACGTGGACTCGGGCCGGGCAACGCTCTGAGTTAAAGCGCTACGTCACTGAGCCACCAACAGCCCTGAGGCAGGCGCTACTGCCAACTGCAGACGACTCGAGGAGGAAACCGAGGCTCAGGCAGGCTCAGGAGCCTGCCCGGGAGCACGATCCGTGGTCGCCTGGCTCGAGAGAGGCCGCTCCTCATGGCTGGGACCAGGCAGTCAGCAGCTTACTGAAGCAATGGACAAGTGGGAACTGAAAACAAACTAAAGTCAAGACTGACTTACTTTAAAAAGCGAGAAATGGAAAGACTCTGCCCTCAAATGGGATTGTTTACGTGAATAAAAACTTCATACTGATCTGAATTCATGGTGCTCCCAGCGGGCGCATACCCAGGAAGCAATCCCAGCTGCACGTCTCAGAACGTCTGAAGGAGCAGAAACTTCACACACTTTTTTTCTTGTAACAGGGCTTACTGACTACATTCAATGCCTGGTAACTTGGCTGTGTGTGGGAACCTCACGAGGACGAAGCCTGGGCCTGAGCTCCGGCCTGACTCTGGGCAGGTGGTCCGGCCTCTCTGAGCCCATTTCCTCACTGGTGAGGCTGAGAGGATGGGGCTGGGGCCTGGGAGGCCCCACTGGGTAATACCTGTAAACACCCTAGAGAGTTTACAACCCCGTTTGTGTTTCCACTCCAGATCAACCTCAGTGTTCTTCAGGCTTTACAAGCAAACAGAAGCAACAGATACGCCTTCAGGTCACAGAGGAGTGTGTTCTTTTCAAGTCTTCCTTCTACTGTGTCCTAACTACCATGGGAAGCCAGATTCGGCTATTTCTGGCCCTCCAACACCTCCTCATAGGCTCAAAGCAAATTAAATGCCTACATTAAAAAGTGCCCAGAAGTGAAAGATGTTTTTAGAAATCAGTTTTCGGGAGGGAGGTGTAAGAGGAGTAAGTGGTAATGAAAAAATAAATAAAGGTTAAATTTTTAAAGAATCCATTTTCACATAGATAGTTCTGACAATTTAGTATCCTTCTAGCAACCACAATTATCGTTTTCAAGAAAATACTACCTTGGATCAAATTTAAGAATGTGCAGAATATGCCACACAACGAGTGAATCCTAATGTAAACTGTGGACTCTGGGTGACGATGACATGTCGATGCCAGTTCACCGACTATGACAGACGTCCCACCCGGTGCAGGAAAAGCAGCTGGTGTGGAGGGAGGCTGTACATGTGGCGGGGTGGGGGCAATATAAGGAACCTCTGTACTTTCTGCCTAATCTTGCTGTGGACATAAAACTGCTCTAGAAAAGGCAATCTATCAATTTAAAAACACAGCAATATAACGAAAAACACCACCATTTTGCAGTGAAAAGATAACGTATGTTGTTGCCGTACTTTGTGTTTTAATTCAGAACAGCCCAGAGCAGGACTGAGCGCGGGGAGGGAGGGGGAGAAAACGCATCACCTGCAGTTACCGTCAAGTCAGCTTTTGATACTACTGATATTTGGTCTTGTTTGGTTATTCAATGATTTTTGGTTGGTTGGTATTTTAACTCAGTTTCCTCACTAGCTGCATGCCAGCTGAACCACATTTGCCTTCTAACTGGAAATTTCTGGTTCTCTTGCAATTACTTTGCACAGGTGTGATTTTTCTTTCTCTTTGCAAGTTCCAAGGTCTCTGCCTCTCTGTGACACCCACTCAAGGGGCAGATTACAGAGGAAGACACCACCTGTCTGACAAAAGGCACCTCGTTGGTGCTTGGAATGTCATGCTGAGAAGCAGTCGAAGTCACTGAGGAAGCCTCCATCATTATGTAATCGGACATTCCTGGGCCTGGCTACACTGTTCTGCTGTTAATTAGATACTACCTGGTATTTTAAAACTTGACTCTGTGTCTTTGTGAGCAGTTAACCCCTGGAGGGCAGACACAGTTTCCTGCTTCTTTTATAGCCTCCAAATAATCAGCAACACAAGGAAATGAAAGAAATAGTTGAAAGATAACAAAAAAGATGTAAGACAACGTCAGGTTAAAAAAGCAAGCGGCGGAGCAATATACTTAGTAGCTCTCATTTGAATAAAAATATTAAACTACAAATAATAATGCATATGTACAGAGAAAATTCTAGAGCTACACAAGAAATGCTGAACAGAAGTTACCTCTGAAAAGGAGAAAGGGGGCGGGGAAGTTAGAAGAGAAACATGCATTTACTTCACCCCCTTCTATCCTGTTTGTGTTTCTTACCATGAACAGAAATTCTTTTTATAAACATAAACTAATAAAAGCTAAATACCTAGCTGGTATTTATAAACGACACAGGTCACCAAAGGAAATGGGCCTGCCACCCAGGCGTTCTCTGAAGGAAGAGAGCAATGTTCATTTTACTTTGGACTATGGGCAAAAGGGCACTTTCTGAAATTGCTGTTGAGGTTTAAAATTTACCCTCAGGCCGCTGGCAAAGTACCTGGTAAAAAAACTAGTTAAACTAGCATGTCGTCATCACTGCAACCTGGGACCGTCGGGAGCCACCCCCTCCAAGGCACCCCACACAGGCCTCTCTGGCACACCGCCAGCGCCCTCTCTTTGGTAACACACTTGCAGAGAGAGGGGCACTCCACCCCTAAGCCCACGGAGCCCCCACGCACAGGTGACACTGGGTGCAGCACCAGCCACGTGAAGGCACAGCTCTCTGAGAAGGTCTTTTTGTGCATTAAATACAAGCATACACTTACTTCCAGTCATCATTTTGTCTTTAGCAAGTGGGTGTGTTGTAACTTTGCTTCCAAAACCTATTTCATGAGCCAACAGGGCCGTAGGACCTAAAAAGAAGATGAATAAAAAGATTTAAGTGTAGACAGAAAAACCCATGTTTTAAAAATTGCAGAAGTATTCTTCAAAATCAAGAAACTCTCACCTAAAATATACTTATGATTCTGAAATTATATACTTGTTAGTATGAGAGGTAAAGTATATTTATGTATTTATTTATTTTTAAAGATTTTATTTTTAGAAGGGGGAAGGGAGAGAGAAAGAGAGGGAGAGAAACATCAGTGTAATGTACAAGAGAAACACTGATTGGCTGCCTCTCACACGCCCCCAACCAGGGACCTGGACCACAACCCAGGCACCGTGCCCTGACTGGAATTGAACAGGTGACCTTTCAGTTCACAGGCCGGTGCTCAATCCACTGAGCCACAACAGCTAGGGCAAAAGTATTTTTATAATAAACCATCCGCTGAGCACTTCTGGCAAAAATCTACAAATTCAAAATACTTGAAAAAGATTAATCAAAAAGATTCACCTTGCTATCAAGGAGCACACAGATAAGCAGACTGCGGCCCCACATCAAGGAACAGGCAGTGCATGTATTGGGGGCATGAAAGTGAGGAGACCACCACGGGCTAAATGACTTGCCTTTCTCTTAGCAAATGAAAATTCAGTTACACATTAAAGGCAACTGGAACTCTCTGAACTTCTGGACTTGACTGCTATTTTACAGACCAATTTTATTTCTTTTTACTTGAAAATATTAGCACTCATCCATTCAAACATACCAGGTGGCAAAATTATTTATTATTTTATTTTTTAAATGATTTTATTTATTTTTAGAGAGGGGAAGGGAGGAGAGAGGGAAACATCAATATGTGGACGCCTCTCAAGCGCCCCCTACTGGCGACCTGGCCCACAAACAAAACATGTGCCCTGACACAGGCTGGTGCTCAATCCACTGAGCCACACCAGCCAGGGCTGGCTGGTAAAATTATTAAAATGAATAGAAGACTGTCCAGCCTGAAGGAGATACCTGTGAAATGTCTACAAGTCTGAGATATGAAGACACTAGCATTTCTTTATTAAAACTAATTAAAAACCATGAACAAATGTGTGTAATCCTCTATGTCTTCCCTCTTAAAATAAAAATGTAAAAAATATGCAGTTGCTAATATTTATCAAATGTATTCACTAAAATGATCAACTTCACTGACAACCACAAACATATTTTGTGTATAATGGGCCACCAAGTAAGGACAAACCAGAAAGGTCTTTGGACCTTTGTTACATTATCTTAAAACCTTTTGTTGTTGTTGTTGTTGTTCCACTTACTGACACACTCATTGATTGATTCTTGTGTGTGCCCTGACCAGGGATCGAACCTGCAACCTTGGCATATGGGGACAGTGCTCTAACCAACTGAGATACCTGACCAGGGCTTTAAAACTAAGTAGTTACGCTACCTTTTTTCTCTAAGCCACACACACAAACCTTTCTAAGACCTCATGCTGCACCAGGAAAAACATGCTTTAGAACTGTGCCTTGACCTCTGAAATGATCCGGGCACTGTGGCTAAGACACTAGGACGGTCCGTACACTTGAGCTTCAGCAAACCTGAGTGCTGGCACTTAATGACCTTCCGTTCTGCAACATGATTCCAAGTGAAAAGTAGTTATATAATAAACTAACAGGCTTCTCGGACCACAGCTGCTACAGAGGAAGATCAAACAGTGTGTAATCACACAAGCTTCCTGCCGGCATCGGGGGTCAGTCTTAGACCAAGTCCTAACATCTCCTATAAATCAAAAGCCTCAGATATTTGATGTCCTTCCGCCTTACTCTTGTCCTCAATATGAGACAGCTATGTGGGGCAGCAACTTCTAAAAGTCTATAAAATTGCATAATCACTCGGTTCTTATTTGAATGAATTCATGAATTACACTTTATTCTAATTTTGTAAGACTTTAAGAAATAAATAATTATCTACATTTTAAGGCAAACCTCAAGAGATGATTGTACTGTGAGGAGAGTGATCATACAGTGATTTAGGGGACTTTAGGCTGCTGCTTTCAGGTGACAAAATTGCTGCCTACAGTAACATGTCAGTAAATTTATGTTACAGCTGAACAGGAATTTACTCACGCCTCACTCACAGGGTAAGCTCTTCATTACTGCTGTCTGGGGCTTAAAAATTCTACTTGGAAAAATGAGAGAAGAGGTATTTAACTACTACCATTACCTCAAATTCTGTAGGGACCCAGCTCTGAGCAGGGGCAGGGGGAATGGTGGGCAGTATCCCCTCCGGCAACTAAGAGAGGGAAGCCATCAGCGCCACCGTGTGGTGATTTACAGAAAGAACACCACAGCCACCCCACAGCCCCTCCAGGGTCCCTGACATAGTACCTAGACTCAGGTACCCAACCACTGCTGGCTCTCTCACTTCCAGGTTTCCTTCCCTTTCCCCCACCCAGAGTGATATTTTATTATTTTATTTTGGTTTTGATTTTCATGATAGTCTCCCTTCCAGTTTCTGTCTCTCTCACTCACTCAGTATTAGGGGCTAAGCTACTATTCTTTCGGTTCAATAAACACTTCCCAGTTTATAACTGCAACATTTAAGAATCCTCTCGTGTTTCGTCACACTTCCTCTTTTTTGAAATACCCAGGAGAGCAGTGCAGGACACTCACCAACACACACGCACTGTTAGAGCAAGCGCTGTTACTTTTCAACGCCAAAATTCAAACAATTCTAAGATCTCGGCACGTTAAGCACGCCCGAGTGCAGCACAGTGGACCAGATGGGGCCGATGACTTGCAGTCCTGGTGACACCGCAGGGCAAACTGATGTGTGGTGCCCACTTTTAGCAGAGTCATGAGGGACCGGCCTGAGCCCCAAGCCTTCCTTTCCTCCTCTGGTGAGGGCACCCGAAGAGCCTGGGAGTGGGGGTGGGGGCAATGGGCCAAGTCCTTACACAACTAAGAGGACCTTCCACTTCCTCCCCACAGAGGGGTGTGGCTGCTTGGGCTGCAGTGACTGCCAGTCCTTCCACAGAGATAAATCCCTGCGCCCCAAGGGCAGGTCAAGAGGCTGGTGCTGAGCCGAACCCAGGACAGAGCCCGCAGGGCAGTCCCTTCCATGGCCCGTCCCAGTCCCTAATGTAGCAGTCAGGTCAGTCTCGGACCAGGTTCTCAAACCCTGAGGTCTTGGGAACCCATCAGCTTTTATGGGGGTTATGTATCTCAGTAACTGTCCTGCTGGAAATTAAAATCAGGAAACGTTTACAACACAGGAACCCTCGAGCCCACACGCCATGCCCGACAGCGGCATCAACACACTGCTGTCGCTCCTGTGAGAACAAGAAGGGAAAAGGCAAATAATGTCTTCACAGAGTCTGCTTTGCCCTTTCAAACCCTCTGAAAGAAAGCTGAGAACCACGGCTCTGATGCAAAGCCCCAGGATCCCTAGCCATTAACTTCTTTTAAAAAATCTACTGTACTGAACAAAACATCACTGTGCCATTTTATCCAATCCATCCAGCTGTTCGTTTATTCCACTCTCTCTTTTCCCATCCTTACCCGAGGATATTTTTTCATGCTTTTAGAAAGAAAGAAAGGGAGAGAAAGAAACATCGATGAGAGAAAAAAAACATCAATTGGTTGCCTCCCATACGTGCCCGGAACAAGGATCAAACCTGCAACCTACGTATACAGCCTGACTGGGAACCAAACCCACAACCCTTGGGTTATGGAACAACACTCCAACCAGCTGAGCCACACCAGCTAGGGAGTCACTCTTTTAACATTTAATAAAGACCTGTAACAAGGGAGGCACCGGTCAAAATCACACTACGGAAAACATGCAAGGTGCAGATGATCATCTGATATTAGAGCAAGAACGGATTTTCAAATGGTATCAGAAATGAAACTATGACCATCTCAAAGGTGCGGGGACAGCTATGAAGCACCACTGGCCTCATTCTGAATTAGGGGCGGATCTGAATCCAGCACTCAGCGCTGAAGGTCGGGCAGGAAGTACCCCGAGGCCACGGGGCAGGCACAGGGCAGAGCGGTTATGTTTGTGTCTGATTCTCGCTGACTGTGCTGGCAGACGTGCTTCCTGGCCCGGAGATTTGCTGCAACAAGCTGTTTACTGAATTCCAGAGGGCCGTATTTTCCCCCGAGGTCAACCAAACACAGAAAACACAGAATGCAGACCAAAGGCAGAGAGAGGCAGTAAACAATTGTACTCATTTCTGAAATGACCCCAACGTCACACCACCCAAACTGAAAACACCGCTCCGGACACCCTTCGTGTCTCAGGACGGGGAAGAAGTACTTGGAACAATGTCTTGCAAGTGCCGACCACCCCCTCACGTAGTTTTTGGAGAAAAGCAACACCGCCCGGGGGGCTGGGCACGGTACCTGCACAGATGGCGGCTATGAGGCCCTTCCTGCTTTCCTGCTCCTTCAGTATCTCCTTCACAGCAGCAGACTGTTCAAAGAAGACAGAGAGCACGCCAAGTTCTCATTAAGCCACGAGCCAGTATCTGCTAGCAACCTCAGTAGAATCTGATCTCAGCTTAAACCACAAGATCTTAAATCTAACTATTTTCAACAATAGTTCTAAATGTTTAATAGCTTAATACTAAAATTATCAAAGTCACAATGTTCCTGCATTCCTAAACCTAATCAAGGCATTTATTATAAGGGAAAGGAATCCTCTTAAAAATATCTGAAGCTGAGATAAGAAAAGCCACTTTCCCTGGGCACAGTGATCACTGCCCTCTTCCTACTACAAGGAGGAAGAACTGGGAGCGAGGGATGTGGTGTTTGGGGGTCTTCAGGTGGCGGGGTCAGGAACAGTCGCACAGCCCCAACTGTCTGACTCCACCTGCTTCATGAGCTTGTCCCACCTCCCTCTGACCCCGTTCCCTCCCCCCACTCTCTCACTGCGACCCTGTGACCCATGGCCTCCTTGATACCGTTTTCCACTCAGGCCGGCAGCTCAAGCCCCTGTGAGCCCCAGCCCCCATTCCCCAGGTGCTGAGGAGACGGCTAAGCTCTTCTGTCTCCATGCACAGCGCTTCACAGGACACAAACCTTTTCTTCTGCTGCTGAGGGGGGAACAAGGTAGTCTAATACTTGGACTGTATTCACCAAATGTGTTCATAAACAACTGTTCACCAATTCAGCTTACTTCTGCAGTATGTATCATTGGAAATGGTTTTTAAAATTAAGTTACAATTGTTAATTTCACCTGTTCCTATGATATTCACAACCTCCTTCCTGAAATACTTTAATAACAACAAAATCAACAGAACACAAGCAGCTACTAAAACACTTTCTGGATACAGTCCTTACCTCACATAAATTCTGTGCACCCGCATTTCCTCCCGGCAGAACCACTACATCATAGGGTCCCTGTAACAGTTTAAAAAATAAAACGAGAGAGTGAAAACATTTCATGTGAAATGTGCATTAAAGTGACAGTCAATAAAACTTTCATATTTTAGGCCTGACTGGCGTGGCTCAGTGGATTGAGTGCCCACCTGTGAACCAAAGGTTCGCCAGTTCGATTCCCAGTCAGGGCACAGGCCTGGTCTGTGGGCCAGGTCCCCAGTGAGGGGGCATGTGACAGGCAACCACTCATTGCTGTTTCTCTCCCTCTCTTACTCCCTCCCTCCCCTTCTAAAAATAAATAAAATCTTTAAAAATAAAAAAAAACCCTCATATTTTATGTATGGGTCACAGCAAAACATACAGAAAACCTGTGTGGGGTACCATGAAAGCCACTGTACACTGCAGGACTGCTGGTGTAGCACAACCTCACTCCTGTGAGAAGAACCACCGCACGTGCATGTATGCACACGGCGGGCATGCTACATACACACTCCCACACACATGTGTACAGTGCACAGACATGCACAGATGGGGGAAGGCACCCCAAATGCTAAAGGGATGGTGTGGATGGAGGCGAGGGGGGAACGAGACATTTAACATTGTGACTTTACATACATCTACACTGTACGAGTTACCTTTCAACAGGAATATACGCAGTAATGGAATATCAAAAGAAAAACAAATAATATGTACTATTTTAGTATCTTAAATACCAAAATATCCTAGAAATCTAATGATTTCAAATGTGCTGAAATTACAAAATGGAAATTGGTTTAACAATACATTCTCATGCTTTAAAAAAGTTTAAAAGATTTAGTCATTAAGCAAACTAGAAAATGAAAATTCAGCATACTTAGAGCAGTGCCTATTATTTAGAATTACTTTTAGAGACCATAAACACCCTGCCACTGTTTTAAAACCAAAGGAAACGGAACACTAAAAAAGAACATATGTGACGTACAGGATTTGTTACGCACAGAATTTCAGTTCAGATTGTGAACTGACCCACAAAGACACAAGAGGTAACAACTGTTCTAAAATAACAACAGGATGAAAAAGAACAGAGAAGTATTTACTTCTACTCTGAGTTTTAGCATGCTAGTTAGAGTGTTTCAACAATTTGTATGTAAATAAATTCTAATGCTACACAATTTACCACTGAAATATCTGAACTTAATAGAAAGTAATAAACTTTTTCCTATTTTGCATTTGAGAACTGCTAAGTCTGGGGACTCATTCTCCAGGGCCCTCAGGGGGACACAGATGGCCGTCACAAGCTGGCTCTGCCTCCTTCTCCTCTCAGGAGGGCACAGCCCACACACCTGCCACACTGGCCAGGTAGGCCAGCGCCCCGTGAAAGGGCGTGCACAAGGGCCTGTGCGCACATGGGCGGGCACGATTCTGAGGAGACCCCAGCTCTGGCGGGTTCCCACATGTGTTGGCTGTCCCCAAGAGTAAGAACCCTAATACTACCAAGAGTGAAAAAGGGACACGATTTAAGTGGAGCTCCTACTCCTGCCTTAATCCAGCCACTGGGCAGGCAGGAGCTGCTCCCCAAGAACAGGGCCTGCCTCTGTAACGCTGCTTTGAAACAAAGAGTCAGAAATGAATGGAAAACATGGCAGTTGACTGTCTTATATCAAGAAACGAAGTTGTACCAGGAGGCGTGGCTGCCTGTGTGCACCGGAGGGCAGTGCTAAAGGTGTCCCATCCTTCTGCCTACCTTCCCAGTCACTTCCTGAGTACATGAGGGGTTAGGGAGCTGCCAGGGCCCACGTATACACAGCAGAGAAAGGCAAAATCCTCCATTACTGGGGCTTAGCGTGGGGAAGACATTCGAGCAAAACAACTTTCCTAAAATAAGTCTGTGCTAACAACAGCCTTACAAACACTCAAATGCTATTTCAGGGAACTGGTAAAGAAGCCACAGGGAGCAGTAATTCCACATATGGAGAACACACCTCTTTTTTTGCATCTTCCAGACTGGCGTCGGGACAAATGACAACATCTCGGCTGCACTGTACAGGGTCTTTTCCAGTCAAACCCGCAATGGTGACCTTAATCTAAGAGAAAGACATCATCGTGATATTGAAGAACACCGAAACACATTTCTACAGCTACCCTGTGTTTTAAAGTAACTTGACAGGAAATAATGCAACAAAACCATGCTGACTTTAAGCTAACAGACCGGCAATATATATTTAATATTACTAGGTCTGTCCCAGTGTGCCTGGGACAGTGCTGGCTCAGATGCTGTCCCAGCACCCTGTCTGGTTAGTGTCCTTTCTCCCACAGGTGTTCTGGTTTGGAAGACAAATTCTATGATCATTCTATTAATAATCCACCCTGCAGAGTTACTGCTGCCAATAAAACAACAAAATGCCACTTTATGCTGCAAAAATTTACAAAGCTGACAATACCAAGAGCTGGAACCAGGAAAATGGGAATTTTCCTCCATTGCTGATAGGCCCACACATTGGTTCTTTGGAGTCATTTAACAAAACCTAGTAAGACCAGCCAGGGGCTATCCTGTGGTCTAGCTAATTCACTTTCCAGCACTGAGCCTGGAAAAACTTTCACCGCACATTTGAACAAGGAAGCCTGTACAGGAACAACAGAGTATTGTAATGCCATGAAAGAAGGTAACAGAAGAATGAATTTAGAGAGACAGACTGTGGCATGTTCATAGAGTGTAACATCAAGCAGCAATTTTAAATAGACAACCTGGACCCAGTTGTGTCTCCACTGCTGAGAACCAGAGGAATGCAGGTTTCACAGCCTCCAGGGCCAGGCTGCCGGGGCCTGAATACGAGCTCTCCCACTTACTAACTGTGCAACGTGGGCACTGGATCTGGTGTCTCCTGCACCAGTTCCTTCAACTGAGCAATACGGATGGCGATAACTCACAGGGCTGTTGTACGACCGAAACGAGTTTCTAGAAGTGCTTAGAATGACACCGAGCACTGAGTAAATGCTATTTAAGTGTCCGCTATGGTTATACAGCACATATATCGACGATATTTAACACAGACACTCAAAGTGAGAACTAGTCTAACGCTAGTTTACCTCCGGGGTCGGAAGAGGGACAGGGTTGGGGAAATTTAGAGTGCTCTGCAAAGCTTTATTTCTGTAGAGTGTGTGTTTTTCAAGAAACACCCTGGAGGAAACAGGGCCAGGTGTTAACAAGTACTGAATGCGGACAGCAGATAAGCAGGTCACTATTACATAGTCTCTGTCATGTTTGAAAGATCTCGTAAGTTATTATTTTATTCCAAATGACTTTTTTAAAATTAAATGTATTGGGGTGACACTGCTTAGTAAGATCATATGGGTTTTAGGGACACAATCCTCCCACATCATCGGTATACTGTACCGTGTGTTCACCGTCGTAAGTCAGGTCTCCCTGCATCGCCACTTACCCCTTTCCTTCGACCTCTTTTCCCTCCCTCCACCCCTCTCAAAATGACTTTTAAAAATCAAAAACGAGGTTTCAAAGCGGGGGAGCTAGAAAAAGTGCGGGGACTTACTCCAGCTCGCCTCATGACGTCTACAGGGATGACCGTCTCCATCTCCTCCGCCCCTTTGGCCAAGATGACCAGCGCCCTTTTGGAAGCCATTGTTACCCACTATTTTGTGAAGACTTCAGGGGAAAAAAAAAAAAAAGATTTTTCAAAAAACTTTCACCATGACCCTGGAAACAGCCAAGTTATTAAAGTTTAGACATAAGTTAAAGCAGAGAAAACTAGGTGCCTCCCAGGGGGAAAGTTCTGCTACACAAACACAACTGAGTCTGAAAATAGCATTTTAGGTGAGTATTGATTTACGTAAAATTTCACTTGCTGTATTTTTGAAATGAAAGCACAGTATGGTTGCTAACCCGCGTTTGTATTAACTTCTCTTAGTGCGTTTTTAAAAATGCAGTTTTCTAATAACTTTTCTGAAACACCAGGACGCGGGCCTCCTGCTTCACACAATGCAGGGAGACAGACAGTCTTTCCTGAAGCACCATTTTACAGAGGAATGACTACCTTTAATTTCATGGCAAAACCCTAAATGCAGTCTTTAGCAATTAACCTTTCAGATTTTTGGAGGTTTTTTTTCTTTAGTTCCAATAATAGTACTAAAAATTTGGAGCGGGGTGGGGGGTTAACAGTGTTAAACATCTTAATAGATGGGTTTTTTTTTTATGACGAATAAAGATGGGAATCCCCTCTTACTGACAGCAACACGATGCTTCTCTTATCGTAAACGACAGCTACACCAGGGCCTAAACAGATTTCAGCCTATTTTCTTTCTGCAGAGTTTGTTGGGCGTGCAAAACAGATTTCAATAAAACGATTTCAACAAACACAGGGTCAAACTGGTGGGATGCTATGCACACAATTTTGGAAGCTTTAGAAATTGCTACCACGCCGGCAGTCGAAAGCCTATCTGCTTCTACTGGAAGGCCGCACGGTCCTCAGACGCGGCGGGATGAGGGACGCGGTCTGGACGCGGTAGAGAGTGCACCACGCCGAAGCCCCGCCCCAGCGGCGCGGGACTGTAGCACCAGGCCAGGCACCCTCTCGCCACCCGCAGCGCCAAGGCCTGCGCACGCGCCACGCTCCCCAGGCCGAGACCTGAACCTCGCTTCTCCTACAGACGCGGATCCTCGGCCAGTTCGGTGATACCGCTGCGCCGGAACCAACCGAACCAAAACCGGGCTAAACGGGCACGCACGCAGGGACGCACGCGTACACGCAAGCACGCAAGCCGCCCGACACGAGCTCGCTCAGCTCGGCACTGCGCAGACGCACGCCGCCCGGCTTCTTATTTTCACTCACTGCGCAGACGCACGTCTCTCTCATCGCATGACGTCACACCCGTCCGGCCGAACTCACCACGGAGAACTGTGTACAGTGGCTTCTCCTTTTGCGTCGAGTGTGCGCTTAGCTTGATTCCGGTTGGAACATCCAGCACCACGAGAGTCCTGTGGATTCACGCGTCCTAACGAAATCCCTCCCCCTCGAGTGCCCTGAACCCATCTACTCACAACACCTGACAGATTTAACCCGCTTTTTTGCCACAACCCATAGGCTCAATTCCCGATCTCAGAGCGGTGGCTTCTTAATTTAAACTCGCATTTTCCAAAAATAGAGTTGTTCTTTCACAATTAGGTCTCTGCACCGTTCCTCCTTCCGGAGCGCTTTCCCGTGTCACTTTTGCTTCGGTAGGACTCCCATCAAGGTCATCCTGGCTTTATCAACCCCATGCCCGGTCACCATTCTTTTTTTTAAAGAAATGGTGAATCATTCTAATTTTTTTTATTAAAAAGATTTTGTTTATTTATTTTTAGAGAGAGGGGAAGGGGAGGAGAAAGAAGAATCAATGTGTGGTTGCCTCACACACCCCCTACTGGGGACCTGGCCTGCAATCCAGGCAAGTTCCCTGACATGGAATGAAGTCAGTGACCTTGTGGTTCGCAGGCTGGCAGTCAAGCCACTGAGCCACACCACCCTGGGCTCTGTCCCATTCTTGGTGACTAATTTGCACACGGCAACTTCACGTGTATTCGTTTTGCAGAGTTGTGTTTTTAAAGATCCCAGTGCTGCTTTTGCACCCACAGAATTAGAGCAATACTGAGCACTTAAGTTTAACAAATACTTGATTATATTTATTACAATTATAATCTCAAACTTTTAAAAGTTTTTGAGTGTTGATACTTTTACCAATTTCAAAAACCAAGTGGATCCTGATTATATTGAACAGACAGGCCAGTTCCATTCCCATCCGCAACAGGTTGTTAGTTTCTTGGGCATCTTTCCAGCAGTTATGCAAGCACAAGTAAATGCAAATATATACTATTATTTTATTTTTCTACTTTCTCATAAAATACTTCCTCTACCCCACAATAGCTTTTTAACTGGTGCCCTGCTGATAACACTTAGGTTATTTCCAGTCGTTTTCTCTGCAGACAGCCCTTGAGGAAACGCAGCACTGCCCTGAATGGCCGTGTTCGCATGTCCCATTGTGCAGATACCACTGAAGGGTAAATTCCCAGAAGTGGGAAATACACTTGAGCAAGTCCATACAAGTTGAGTCACTTAGCCCTCACACCGGTAATAATAGGGGAGGTCAAACGGTATTTTAGATGTGTTTATAAGGTTTCAATTTAGATGTTAAAAACAGGTTTATTTTCAGGAAATAGCTATTTTTCTTGCTTGGTTTATAGAACACATATATCTCGTGAACCTTATAATGGTAGTGGGAGTGGTTTCTATTCAATTTTTAAAAATTGTGAATAGATTCATTTATGCGACACTTCGCACTCATGCAAAAATTTTAAGTGCTTGGAATCATTTTGCCTTTTCAGAATAAAACATTTTGGGAGTTCTGGAATGACTTCACCTTTGGCTGTTTGCAAAGAAAGTAGGCAAAAGCCACCCTCTTTTAGCTAGGAAGGAATATGGGAAATAGGAGAGACAGGCAGGGAGAGGAGGCAAGTGGTAGGACACGTGCTTCAATAACTGAGGAGGGATTTAGGTAGACGGAAAGAAAACCAAAAGAAGAAAGGCTGTTTTGCTCCCCACAGTAAGCTCTTGGGAGGCGAAAGAGCAACATACTTCAGCAGTGAAAGAGAAAGAACCTGAGTTAATGCTCCTGAGACAACTGCATCACCAGGAAGGTGATGCCAAGGGAGAATTAATTTTAATCCAATGACTAGATTGCACACAGTTTTTAAAACTCAGATATTACTCATGGTAGATTGGATTATATTTCAGAAATACTGCCTCTTTCATCCGCATGAGTGGAAGGGACTGCTCCTTGACTTTGGGTCTGTCCTTGTTTTGGCTAATACAATGCTAACAGACATGGCCCGATCAAAGCCTTGAAAAGCGCTGACCTGATGATTAGACTTGCTCTCTTGTCCTTTTGCATTGCTGTAGGAAGAGCTTTCCCCCAGGGAAGGTGCTGCCAGGCTCCCAAACCCGTTTCAAAATGAACATGTGGAACAGCCAGTCTACCTGTCCCTGAACCAGATCACCACAGCCCAATGACAGACTGTGGTGCTCAGATTTTTTTATATGACAACAGCTCATTGATACGGCATTAAAAGGCTCATAACAAAAAACAGCAGGCTTCTTACTCAGTCCTTCGTGCCCCTCAGCCCCGCTCTTCAGAGGCAAATATTTTCAACTCTTTAAATTATTTCATCTGATAATTATCTCAGTATTTTTAAACAATATACTAATACTGTTACTTCTCACTTATTGGTGTTAGACATCATATATCGACTTCCTGGCAGGTAGTAACAATTTTCAAAGATGCAGACAATCAAAGATGCAGAGGTTGAGGTCCAGAAGGGTAAAATGACTGTACAAGGTCCTGCAGAATCTTGGTCAAATTCAGACACTATTCTCCTGCCAAATTTGACACTACCCACAGTAGACTCTTAACAGTATTACTTAATAAGTCAGCAACACTCACGATACTTAGCTTTATAGTTCATACCCATTTCTCATCACACATTTTCAGTACAAAATAAAAAAATTAAACCACTTAGCAAAAAACATTGCTCTAGGACTGGCAATGAACACACTTCCTACTTCAATCTCTTATTTCCAGGGAGAATAACCCATCCCATTCACCACATTTTGTATTCAACAATTCACCACTTGGCAAGTGTCGATGCACTGTGGGAGACACACACTAAAAGACTCACAAGTTTTTTGCAGCACTTGCAACATTGAATGAAGAAATACTGTCCTGCTCTGTGGAGGTCACAATCCAAGGATGGAGAAACGGTGTTGACAATGTTAGTGAAGGAGTTTAGGACATGCCACTCCCAAACAGCCTTGGCATATGGATTATTCTGAGTTAAAGACATTTGGGAAACAGCGGGCGCAAACAAGTCACTGTGATTCCATATCTTTTCTTCTTGAAAGCAGAAGGTGAAACTCTCCTGCAACAACAGCCCTTCCTATTCCAGGTGTTAAGAAACACTTTTACCAACAGGGAGGGAGTTGAGTCTGGCAGAATTTGTTCAAAGAGATCTTGTTAAAATTAGTAACTCTTATCTTTTTTAGTTGCTTCATTTTATTTTACTTTTCCACAATCGTCTTTGTTCAACCCAGTATATGAGCATTTCTTTTGCCACTTCTTGGGGTCATTTCCTCATGAAGGCTCCCAGGTCACAATAAAACTTGTATTAAATAAGTGTGTATGATTTTCCCCAGTTAGTCTTTTCAGGTAAATTTAATTCTCAGGCCCAGCTAGAGACCCTAAGAAGGTAGAGGTAAAGTTTGTGCCTCCCCTACATTAGCAACCGTCACCCACGGCCTTTCCTATCCCGGATCCAAAAGCAAATCTCCCTAGCGTCAGCCTGATCACAATAAATAGCAAAGAAACTGCTGCTGGGTTATTTTTTTTTTTCATGGGTCACTTACATCTTGGATTGCATCTTACTAAATAACGCACGGATTTCCTATGGATGTATCCTTTTACTTCATTGATAGCAATTCTCTAGCACTTTCTTGTCTTTTGTTTACTTGTTTATTGCCTGTGTCCCCTTCATCCTGTGAATTCCACGATGGGATCTTTCTGTCTTGGTCACCGCTGAATCCCTAGCATCTGTGGCAGACTGTGGCACAAAGCAGATGTTCAATAAATGCTTGCTAAGTATCATCCCAATTTCACCCACTAAGATGCTTCTTCCTTTCTTAGCCTAGAGATAGTTTACGATGTGATTTCAATCAGTTTCTTATTCCTATTTTCATCTTATTTCCCACATCAAATTCCTTTTAGCAGACGGTGAATGGGAAGTTCTGTGTGCTGCGGGAAGTTAACATTTTTACCAGTTTTCTCTTCATTATAGGGGGCGGGGGTTAAACTGAAGTTACTGGGCATAAGGAGGCCATTTGGGACATTGAGTAAACGGGTAGTTCAACATCCATTAAAGGCTGGTTCGGGGACTCTATAGAAGTCCGGCAGAAACGGCGAATTTCCCCTCCGGAGCCCCCGAAAGGTTAGGTTGGCGAGACCGGAGAAGAGTGGGCGAGCCCTGACATTTGAGGCAGCGCTGGCGCAAGGGGGAAATTCTGACACCGAAGCCTGTGAGGGGCCGCGGAGGGTGGTTTGGCCCCTGCTCCCACCTTGTGTGAAATGCCCCCCCAGCGTGGGCCAACGAGCACAACTCCCACAGCCGGCCGGGCGCCGGAAGTGGGCGGGCCAACCCGCAGTGACGTACGATCCATTCCGACCACTTGGGCGCGCGGCCCCCGGCGGCGCCCATGATTGGCCCAGCCGGGCCGCAGTGGGCGGACTGCGAGGGGGCGGAGCGTGAGGGGGCGGAGCGGGGTGCGTTCCCAGGCGCCCAACCTTCTGCAGCTAGTTGGGGTCACGTTCAGAGCTGGGGCCAGCTGCTTGTGCTTATTTGTGGGCGGTGAGAAGTATGTGAACGACCCGGCTGATCCTGTTGGGGTTTCCGTAGCACCTTGGCGACCCCGCGGACTTCCGGGGAAAGCTGCGGCCGGGGAGTGCGAGGCAGGAAATCCCTCCTCCTCGTCCCGGCTTAATTCTGCTTCACGATGCATGATGAAGGGAACCAGGACACAGAACCAAGACCGTCACCGGTAGCCTTGGATGTTTTTACGAATCTACATCCAGGCTGAGTTGCATTCAGTGTATTAACCACCTCCTTGATCACTTAAGCACCGTTTTTTCTCAGCTCCTCGGAAAACGCTGCCATGCTGTGCTGTTACTGGCATCTTATTTCTAGAAAAAGAGAAAGATCTGATTAGGGTTTCAATAATGCGTTATGAAAAGCTTTAAAAACGCCTTTCCTTTGGAAAATGTGAATAGTAATGCCTGCCCATAGCTCGGCGAGTACCTAGTGAGATCTTACACGAAACTTTTTCACCAATCCCAAAGGAATTCAAATGTTATGAGTCCCTTCTCCTTATTTCCTATTGAGGTTTTTTATTCTTATTCTGCTTCAGTGATGTTTTCGGATTCCAGTAATGTTGGAAACATACAATGATCCAGGAGCCACCTGATGTTTCTCTCAATGGGCAAAGTAATCACCATTCCATCCAACAGGACACATTGAATTTAGCAAAATGTTCCTGACGCCCTGCCCTTGCCCTTTGTGCCTTCTTTCCCTTCCTTTCCTTGAGGCTCCACTTACTTCGCAGACGGTTAAACCATGACTGCTTTCAGGGTGAGAACAAAACATTTTGGCGACTTTGTGCATGTCGGCATAGTTCTGTAGATCCATGTAGGGGGTTCAGAGCATGGGAAGTATGCTGACGACGTTCAATCCCTCTGCACCATGTTCAAACATCTTTTCTTCCTTGTCTTCTGCGTTCTTACCTCTTCCTCTCCCTCACTCATATTCTCTGTTCCTTGCACCTATGCTGGACTTTGCCTCCTTCATGCTTCCGCACAGCAGTTCCCTCTCACCGGAATGACTTCTGTTTTCACACCAGTTTGTCAATGTCGGTATTATCCACCCTGAAAACCCCAATTATAGTGCCAATCCCCCCAGCAAACTTTTTCTATATTCCCACAGCTGCTTGTCCTTTGTAGAATCTATAAGGCTGTGTGGTGGCTTTATCGTAGTTATTTGGGCAAACTTCATTCTTCTCTAGGCTGTGAAGGCTTGTGATGGTGCCTCATCTGTATATGACTCACAAGACAGAAAAACTCATTTAGGAAACATTTACTGAGTGCCTGTCATATGCCCAGCACTGCTTTGAATGCCATGGATGCAGCAGGGTAAAAACAATGTCCCCTCCCGTAGGGTTTGTGTTTTTCTGGGGAGAAAATAGTACTAGGTGTTAGATTGGTGGAGTCAGAATAGACCTTGGTTCTATCCTGGCTAAGTTCTTCAAGTACCTTAAAGAACTCGGTACTTGAGTTCTGGCTGAGAAAGTCTTCAGAGCCAAGACTCAAACAATTTAGGAGGTCACCGAGGTAGAAGAATTGAGCCATAGAAGAAGTGGGCTCAGCACACAAGTTAAAGCAAAAGAAGTGCCCTTGGAGCTTAGGAGAAAGAGGCAAGGAAAACACACCTGGGGGAAAGGGGCGGGGAAAGCAAGCCATGCTGGGGCCTCCATCTTGAAGGTAGTTAACTGGTGGTCTCAGGGGACGATCCCAATAGAATATTCATCAGCTTTCCAGGTGTGTCCTTTCTGGGTGTGGTCTCCACTTATTGGTTGGTGCCAGGGGTCATTAGTCAATACAGCTGGTCCTGATGTCAGCCATGGCGTTGCTTGTCTGGTTTTGCTGCTTTTCTAGGCCTGACTGAAACACAGCTGAGGCCTAGATGCATTTGATGTGGGTCAGAACCTCATTGTCCTGGGGGCTTAATGCTCAATGGCTATTCTCTGGCCCCCTTGTTTGTTCTCTCTTAAGAGGGCCTAACCCACAGGACTAGCAACATGCCAAGGGGGTAGAGGTCAGGGGGGCATCCAAACCAAATGACCAGCAACATGAAAGGTCAGGGGGTCTAAACCGCATGCCCAGCAATATGCTAGGGGAGGAAAAGTTACCCTGAGGGTGAGGTTCTTGTTGTCCCAGTTTTGCCATTGCTAGGCACCTGGGGCTTTCCGCCTTGGTGACCTTCTCTACCTGACCCATCATCTTGCTCTGCGCATGTCTTTCTGACTGCCTCCTACAAAACAATAAACCAACGCACAAAACTATATGTGCCAAGTGGTAGCACATCCCATGAAGGAGAGTAAGGGAGGGAAAAGAGATGGAGAATAACAGGAGGGGCTGTTCTGTCAGGGTGGCCAAGGAAGGCTTTTTTCCGAGGAGAAAACCTGAATAAGATGAGGGAACAAGCCATGTAGAAAGTGGGAGGAAGAGCATCTTAGAGGAGAGAGCAGCAAAGGAAAGGCTCCTTTGGTACCTTAAAGAACAGCAAGCAAGGGAGTCAGGCTACAGGGGGCTGGCAGGATGCAAAGTAGAAGTAACCGGGTCAGATCATGTACACACTTGCATTAGATCTTCAGTAACTGCGTGTTGAATCGAATTTATTGAATTGATCAGGGGTAGAGAAAAACAACAGTAACAAGGAAACCTGGAAATTACTTGAGTGGGATAGACCCAGTAGGCATGTAGAAAGTGTTCACAATTTACATGGACGTTGGAACTCCCATTTAGTGTAGCAACATGCAACTGAAAAAAAATCTTAATAAAAACTAGCAGTTTATGCGGTGATTTCCCATTGACATGTAAACCCAGAAGACCAGGCAGACTTCGTGGAGGAAGAAACAGATCCGCACAGAGTGGGACTATTTGGTCGGTGACCCTGAGGACTGTCGCAAAGTTCAGAAGGAAACAAAACCCATCTCCTGATGCTGCCTTGCATTTTACTTGGGGAAACATCCTGGACTGTTAACTGACAACAGCTGAGTTTATGAAATAATTGGATAAAGTTATACATTTAGAACCTGAACAGCATTTTCCTCCCCAAGGGCTAAGGTGGATGCCAGGGACAGGGAGCTGATACCTATCGGGCCACACCTGGCCTTCAGCACAGTCATAAGATTCAGGGTCACATCGCTTATTAGAGTGATGTTGCTTTGATCACAGTTGTCACTTGCAGCCCAAAGAACATTTTTCCCCTTAGTGCCATGTGGCAACTCTCTCTAGAAGAATTAAAAACTATAGAGCACTTGTTTACTTACTAGCTTTTAGTTACATGCTCTTAATTTTTTTTTCTTTTAGTCTGGCTCCCTCCAAAAGGTGATTCTGCTCTTCATAACATTTCTTGAAGTTTAAATTGACTGTCAGTTTCTTGGCAATCATTCACGTAGATGAGATCAAATGTGGTTTCCGAGTCAGCTCTCAAACCACACTGAATTGACAGCCCACTGTGTCTTGGTTGCTTAGTCAACACATCTTTTGATTCATTCACAGGAATGACTACGTGCATTATGAGTAGCTCCTGAGTTAGCTGTAGCGCTTGGCAGACCGTTAAGCTGGCCTTCGAATGGGAAGTTCTGGGATCCGTCCCTGGTTTCTACTTTCCTTAAATGTGGCGGAGTGAGCATGTTCGCTCTGAGTCTGGCCTGTCTGGGTTTAAGGCCAGCTCTGCCCCGTGCTGGCTAGGTAAGCCTGAACAAATTGCTTGTGCTTCATGCCCCCGGGTCCCCGTCTGGAACACAGGGATAACTTCAGAGGGGTTTTGTGAGGACTAGAGGGGTTAACAGCGATAAAGCCAGAACTCTGGCCGCCAGTAAACACTCAGATGCTGCCACTTGGCTCAGTTACCTGAACTCTCTCAGCTCTTGCTCCTTAACATTAGAAGAATAACAACAGCCCTGGCCGGTGTGGCTCAATGGACTGAACGCAAGCTTGGAAACCAAAAGGTCGCTGGTTTGATTCCCGGTTAGGACACATGCCTGGGTTGCGGGACCAGGTCCGGGGGGGGGGGTATGTAAGAGGCAACCAGTCAATGTTTCCCTCACGTAACGATGTTTCTCTCCCACTCTTTCTCCCTCCCTTCCCCTCTCCCTATAAATAAATGAATAAATTTTTAAAAAGAAGATTAACAATGTTTCTTACCCACAGAATTGATGAGGCTAAATAAAATATTTCACGTGCTGAAGTACAACGTCTACTGTGCAGGAAGCCACCCACTCGGCTTAGCCAGTATTGCGCATTGGAGGCATTTATCAGCAGTCACAAATTACTCCATAACTTACATATTTAAAAAATTAACACAGTGTATTATTTCTGCCTTTATTTCATTTGTTTTAAGTAAGAATTACACATCATTTGTGTTTTGTTGACAGTGCTGACTTAAAAGATTAAAAACGTAATTGTATCCTCAAAGTGTATAGAATTTGTATGTTGGTAATACAAATGTAAGTATGTATAACTTTTAAATTAAAAGTACTTTTCATATTTGTTTTTAGAAAGTTATTTTTCTTTGAAAAGTGTCAAAATAGTCTATTAAAATACATAATTGATAAATATCAGATATTTAAAATTGCTTAAAGAGCACAGCACAGAGATGCCGTCCATCACCTTGTGTTTCCGAGACACAGAGTGAGAACTGTGGGGTGTTTCCCTGGGGACTGACAGCACCAGCCCCAAGGGCGCGGGCGAGGGAGCTGGCGGCACAGTTGTACGTCCCCGTGCCAGCACGAAGCTCCACATCCCCGGTCACAGAGGCACCCGTTTGCGATTGTGGGTGTGTCTGTGACTTGTGGGCCCCGCCCTAGAGAGAACGTATTTTATTTAACAGTGTGCTTAGCTGTCCGGTAGCATCTACGCATCTGGACATAGGGGATGTGGGCCTCCACATGCCCTTCGCCCTGGCGGCACAGTGTCGGAGGCAGCCCGAAGTTGAATCTGTGAGTCATGAACATTCAAGGGGGCAGAAGACAGAGAAAGTGTGAAGAGGGAGGAGAGTGGGCGACTCTGATGACGGCTCACATCGCCCCCTTGCCTCACAACATGTGCTTCCTTCTCTCCGCTGCTCTGCCTCCCTCCTTCCTCCTTTCCCACTCACTCTATTTTTTCCAGTTCCTTTTGAACTTACCGCTTCCCATGCCTCCAACTGGCATCACAAGCATCCTCTGTCTCCAACAGCGGCTCCTGCCCAGCCTGGACAGAGGCTTGGAGTCCAGGTCGGGACACCGAGTCTTGGGAGAATCGATCTTTTGGGAACTAAGTATAAACAGTGAACATTCCGTGGATGAGGCTGCCTCTGTCGTGTACCCTGGGACAACAGAAGTACGTTTTATACAAAGCTTTACTTGGAGGGGCTGTTTATCTTTTAGTTTCTAAATATTGGGTTTATCTTGTTTAGAGTTGAACCTTCATGCTGTTTAGCCTCAAAGCATCTTCGCTTCAGATATTCAGTATTACACCCACCGTCGATAAAGATAACACAAAATAGATGAGATGCGTAGAATGTGATGAAACGTATTATTGCTAAAAGTACTAAACTGTTGGCATTTGCTTGGGGTCATCTCTGATTTTGTCTGGGAAGCCTTCATGGACAAGATGGAATTTTTGTTGCGTTTGAAAGAGTGGAATTCTACAGCGAAGACAGCAACGTGGAACAGGTTTTAAAGCAGATGAAAGGTGGGCAGCACCTTTGGCCCGCTCAGACAGCAGGTGTGTCTGGTTAGTGTTGGAACTGGCCGTAGCTTCCTATGACAAGCTTCTCAAACAGGACAGAGTCACGGGAACATGAACACAATTCTTTAAACACCTGCATAAAGCTATGCATAGCCTTCAGTAGAGTAATTCTGAAGTAGGTGCTTTTGTTTAACTGTAGGCTGTTAAAACTAATCTTGAGAATCTTTTAGCTCGGTGAAGACTTTTATGTCACTGGCTCAGCTTGAAAAAGTGAGCTAATTACTGTGCTGGGAAACTACATATGTCCTTTTCGGGGAGAGGTAATACCTCTGCCCACAGGATATCCAAAATGTACATGAGTAAGTAGCATTTACTTAAGTGAGAGAATAGTCCAATTAAATGTCACGCTGCAATGTTAGACAAAGAGCACCACATGCAGAGGAAGAAGCCACTTGGTTAGGTCGTGACTTTGGAAGCAGTAGGGGGTGATCAGCCATGTCATTTTTATGGAATGGTACAGAATTTGGGAATAGATTCTGTAGATAGCCCATGCATTTTTTTTTCCCTCTCTGGCTACTTGCTCTGGGCTGTTTTGCTGATGGAAGACTAGGAAAGGAAAATTTCAAAATAATAAATCCCAATAACAAGTACTATCCTCTTGAGAACTGTGGGCCAGGCGTTGAGCTGAGGTCTCCCCGTTCACTGTTCCATTCACTCCTCACTAAATGAGGAGGACCTACGATGTCCCTGCATCTGTAAGGTGTGGCTGGAAGAATTGAGACTGAGGAAGTTAAGCAATTTGCCCAAGATCACATGACCATCCATGGTCACGAGCCTGGATCTGATCGAAGTCAGTCTGACAGCAAAGCCTGGGCTCCCCACTCTGTGCTGTTATTATGCTCCACTGCCCCCGTCAGATTGGTGGGGGGTGAAACCGGGGTAAAGGTGCAAATCAAAACTTCAATAAGCTAGCCCTTCCCATCTGCTAGAATGGTTTTAATAATTTTTTTAATTAAACAAATAACAAGTGGTAGCAAGGACGTAGAGAATTTGG
Source organism: Desmodus rotundus (assembly GCF_022682495.2). Classification (NCBI taxonomy): domain Eukaryota; kingdom Metazoa; phylum Chordata; class Mammalia; order Chiroptera; family Phyllostomidae; genus Desmodus; species Desmodus rotundus. The sequence continues at coordinate 4,093,244 of NC_071389.1, read as the reverse complement.
AACTGGGAATGTAAAATGGTACACTGCGGGGGAAAACAGCCGGGTGGCTTCTCAAGAAGAGAAACAGATTTACCACACAATACAACGCCTCCACTCCCAGGTACACACTCGAGAGAACTGAAACTATGTCCACACAAAAACCTGTACACAGATGATCACAGCGGCATCAATAGGAGGCAAGAAGTGGGAACGGCCGAAATGTCCACCAGCTGAGGAGCGGGTAAACAAAATGTGGCACATCCACACGGGGGACTGTCATTCGGCAATCATGCTGCAGTGCGGATGAACTTCGAAAACGTGCTGAGTGACGCAAACCCGACGCGAAAGACCAAATATTATGATTTCATTCATGTGACGTGTCCAGGATAGGGTCATCTACAGAAACAGAAAGTAGATGATTTGTGGTCACCATGGCCTGGGGGGCGGGGGGAGGCCTGGGGAGTGACTGTTAATGGGTATAGGGTTTCTTTTGGGACTGAAGAATGTGTTCTGGAGTTACGTCCTGGGAATGGTTGTACAGCCTAGTGAATGTTGCACCCACTGACGCAAGAAACAGACGTTCGGAGACTTTCAGGACGTTTACAGAGATGTTACTTTAATGGCCAACTCTTTTAACCTGCGCAGGGGCGGACTCTCGATGTGTCCCGGAGACACTTGCTCAGAAGAGCTGCAGATGAGAGCCGCGCCGAACGCTCACAGGCTAGCTCTTTTATACAGTGAGAAGTAAGCAAGCAAGTTACAAAAGCAGGAGTTGCTGTTATCTCTGCATAGCTCTTGGCTCTGGAGGAACATTAACCAGATGTTAAAACTTTCTTTTGAAACCCTGTCTCCTGTCGATAAGAACCACCTGTCCCACTTAATTTGTACCCTCAGTTTAAAGGGTCCAAGCCTGAGATGAGTCTGGCGCCTAAAGTTTTATGGCCCTCTAACTAATTGGCTGTAACTCAGGGCCCTCTGCAAATCACATATTGTTTACCTTTACTTTGGCCGACAATGTTGTTTCTCTCCCCTATCTATTCTGGTGACCTTCAAGAGGTTTTCTGCTTAGCAATGCCTATAATTGCCTAGCTCTCTTTCCTAGCTCCCAACATTCCCCCATTTCCTTGTTGGCACTTATGAGTCAAATCCTTGAATCATACTAATGACGATGGGGCTACAAGTTAAACAGGAGTATAATTAATAAAAGCCTACTAATAGAGGAAATCAGGGTAGTTGGCTATGGGGACATCTTATAGATTCCTGCGTACTATGTTGGTTTTTCTAGCTTTTCCTGTTCTTTCAGTCTCTTGGTTAAGACCTTAATACTATCTCTAATTATCCCTAAATGATTAGCATAAAAGCAACAAGTTTCTTCTAATGCTGCGCATAATTCTTCTTTCCTTAAGAACAATAAATCTAATCCTCTCCGATTTTGGAGAGCTACCTCTGCCAATGAATCTACCTGTCTTTCTGAATAAGCTACTTGATCTTGCAGCAGAGATATGTCCTTAGAGAAAATCTGCAAAAGCTGTCTCAACTCTAATTCTCCCTGAATGAGGGCTGCAGCACTGAGTGCGGTGGACCCTAAGATCCTCACAGTGGCTACTATGGGTATAAGGGGAACTCTCTTCTCCCTAGTCCTGGAGGGGAGAACAAAATCTGGGTTTCCTGCATAGATACACTTGGGGAATTATGTACCCAGTTACACAAAACTCTGGATAAGAAATTGGTGGCAAACAATGGTACACCTTGAGTTCTGGATCCCATTACAAATCCCTTCTTGGGGCCCTCCTCTTGGCTGCACCCTGCTTCAATCCTTCCTTTCAGATATATCACCCCTTTATAATTATATAAAGGACAATGGACGAAGGTCTCATCTTCTTGTAACTGCTTCCGGCTGGACATGGACGTTGTCCTACCTAACCTTGGGTCAGGGGTGCCCTGAAAGGGGGTGCAGCACGGAGGGAGTCCTTTCCTGTAAGGGGAAGGACCTTACAGAATCCAAGTCAGTTGGCTGTCACTGCGAAGTTGCAGGCTCGGTGTCTAAAGGCTGGCCTTACTGGACAGTTGACATCCTCGTCGTATTCTGGAGGTGAAAACAGACTTGGCAAGAGAGTTGGAAGGCACAATTAAATCATAATTACTGAATAACAAAGGCAGGCACCTAGGTAAAGAATGGCTCATCTGGAGGAAGGTGTATGAGACATGCTACACCTATCCAAAACCCTGTGGCTCACTACACTTCGCTCGGGCTGAGGGGAATATATCAGGATTTCCCTCCTTTCAGGTCTCTCGGCCCTTTCTGTTTTGGCTATTAGGACAGAAAAGGGAAGATAAACTCTGAAGTGAAGCCTACAGACCGCCCGAACCCTTCACTAACTAAACTACCTAGTTTAACTAAACTAGTTGAGTCTTAGGGGGAGATGATGAAGGTGGGCTCTTTAAGTGAGGCCTATACTGCAACCAATTGCTCAGGTAATAAGGCCATAGTCCTACGCCCAATGAAAACAGAAGGAGGAACACACAGGTTAATTTACACAACTATTCCTAAGCCAGTCTCTGTGCTGGTGAGACTGTCTTTTGGGAAGACATTCAGTTGCAAGGCCCTTGCTGCAATGACATCTAACAATGGCAATTTGACAGGTCCTTCGTGCCTGTAAATTGAACATCTTTGGTGATATTACAAACCCAGTTTTAACTTTCAAATGAAAACAGACTTTTAAGACAGTTAGCTGCATGATTCTAATATCTAATACTGAGCATTGTGATTTTCCTCAGACCATGATTTTTCTCCTTAAGATCACCCTCATCATTATTAAAGAGACTACTTTGAGTCCAACTTTTAATTCTGCCTGTTTGTTTGCATAAACACACCAAGAGCAGCCTGGATTGCCTATGATCTTTAAGTTCTCTCCGCTGGAACTCACTCAGGGAACCTTTAGACTGACTTTAGTCTGCCCCTCAGGGCACAGAAGCAGAGCCACACATCTGCCACCTGGCTTCGCCTGTACCAGTCGTTTTACTTAAATCCTTGAGGCTTCCGTTGTGCCCACAGGTTCCTTTTTAGCTATCTTTCAGGAAAGCAACCTTTGTTCCTTCCCTGGAAAGACTGCCATGAACCGCACAATTAACCAAGGTACCAGGCTTCTTCTTGTGGGCTTTTGCTAGCTTTGCAAGTCAATCCCAGTTCCTCAGGGCTTCCTGGTGACAACCAGAACCCAGACATGCCTCCTTCAGGCGTGACATTCCAGTCAAAGTATCGGTTAATAAACTACTATTAATGACTGGTCTTAATGGATTTATGCAGAGAAACCTTATGTCATTACTCACTCCTTCAGAATACCAAATTCTGGAGGAGGGATCAGATAGGGAGAAAAATACCAAGTGCAAAGGAAAATCCTTTTCCTTCTGATATCCTTTCATACACCTTCTTCATTTATATATCTTGCACTTTCCCTTGTTCACTTTCCTACAGAGTGTGAAGTTTTACTATCCCTGGAATCCTCAATTTTCTTTTCAGAGAAGATACAGAACAAAATATAAAACACAGACAGAGTTCTATAAGAACAGTACACAGGTAGAGGCATCCTCTTGCACCAGTGCGTCTACTGGGGCCTCCGCAGAGACATGCCATTCAGGTCCGGTCTCTTGGCAGAGACATGCTCCTTTGCCTCAGGCTGAAACATACATCAGGCCTAAATGACCCTTCCTGGGTCCCGAGTGGCAAAGGCATTCTCTCTAACCGGTTACAGGCGACCTTTGCTAGGTCTTCAGGTGACCCTAACTAGGTCTTCAGATACAGGGGGTTTCTGATCAGAAACGGAAGCAAAATGAAACCACATTCCTATAAAACCAGAAAACAAGTAGTTGAGGTTTCCTTTCCTCCAGGTTTAAAACTTTCACAACCTTTCTATATATTTTTGCCCATCCAGATTTAACTACAGTTTACCTTTAATCCCTGCTCCTTTCCCACCCTGGGAAGGACTGTACTTAAACTCAGTAGTTAAACTCAGTCCGTGGCAGCCAAAAGTCCCTACCAGTACAGGCATCTTCTACTCAAAGTCCCTAGATATGCAGGGACATCCTGCAGCTTTCTGAAGATTAGACCTTGCAAACGCCCTATCAACTCCGCCCTCTGGGCTGAAGTTCCTTCTGGCAGGGCTTGCTGCCAAATGACTTCAGTTTCTGTGGTTACTGCAGCCCCCACGTAGGGCTGCCCTTCCCTAAGGAAACTACTGCTATCCGAGAACAGAATGAGCTCTGGTTTTTCGTATGCCTCATCCCGCAACTCTGGGCGCACACCTGTGACCCGCTCTAATATTTCATGGCAGCTATGCATGATGGTTGGATCAGGGGCTAGCAGCAGGGTGGCTGGACTCAGGGCTGCGCTTTTCAGGAACTGGACTGCTGGGGGATTCAGCAACTGCACCTGGTACTGAGTTAGCCGTGCATTAGACAACCAGCGATCAGGAGAGGATTTCAAAATTCTCTCTATATGATGCTCCCCAATTACCTGCAAATTCTGTCCAAGGGTGAGCTTGCTGGCCTTTTTCACTAGCATGGCTGTGGCAGCCAGAGCTTGCAAGCAGGCTGGCCACCCTGAGGCTACTGGGTCCAATCTCTTGGACAAATAGGCCACGGGCCTTCTCCAGGGTCCTAAATATAGTTTCTAGTAGGGAAATTAATTCCTGCAGTTTCTCAGAAAATGGGGGATTCTGATGTTTCCAATTATACAGATCACTAGTGGAGAAAGGAACATATAGCAACTGAGAGGGTACTCCGGCAGGGGCACCCGGTCGGGGCGGTGCCTCACGGAGTGGCAGAAGTGCCGGAGGTGCTGGGGACACTAGAGCCTCCTCCCCTTCCCTAGTTTCCCCTCTGGTGTGAGGAGGGCTCGAGAGTGTCCCTCCCTCCTCCGGCTGGGTAGAATGCGGCACTTCCCTCCTAGGGTAGGGAGGCAGCGCATTCAAGGGGTCTAACATGTCCTCCCCAGGACCTGGGAGTGGGGGGTAGAGTTCAGGCACCCTCCGCCCTCTCGGCGCAGAGGGCTCCAGGAATTTCTTTTGTTTCCTCTTCCCGCGGCTAACAGAGCCGTTCTTCTGCGGGAGGCACTCCTTCTTAGACATTTCTGAATATAGCCTGGCTTGTCTGGGGCTATGTCTACCCACACATCGATGTAAACTATCTGATCGGGGTGTGGGGCTCTATAAACTGTGGCCTGAACTGCAAACAATACCGGGAGGTCAAAAGTCCCCTCTGCAGGCCATCCGACACCAAAAGTCGGCCACTCTAGTTGGCAAAGAGTCCGCAGGAACTCCCGATCGAGCTGCATGCTCCCGTAGCCGCGTGCACGGCGCTGGAAATCAGAAAAGTTATTCAAGATGCAATCAAGCAGGGAGTTTGGGGTGGACTCCCGCTGGCCCATTTTCATAAGGGTTAGTTTCACATAACTGAGACAAACAAACAAAACAAAACAAACAGAAATGACAATTTACTTTCACTTCGTCCGCCTGGCCTCTCCTCTCGCGAGGACTTAGGTCTGTCTTAGCTAAGGCTGCCCGCGTAGAGTCCGGGTTAAACTCCCAGCCGTTATGCCGTATGACAGACTAAGGAACCGCAGGTTAGGACCCACGCACGCTCCGTAGGCTGTTGCCCGTGGAGCCACACACTCTGTCCTCACACACTCAAACAAAGCGGCCGCACTCATACTCAGACACACCGCTGCGCTTCGCTGCGAGCCCTGACGTGACCGGTCACAACCTGAACAGAACAGAAACCAGGCCCACGCGCGGCGTGGTCACAACCTGAACAGAACAGAAACCAGGCCCACGGGCGGCGTCCCGGCCGGGGTGGCCTGGGTGGGGTACAGCGGCGTCCCGCCTACCACCTCAGGCAATACTTCGCTCCGGAGCACAGACAGACAGAGGATCCTCCCAGATACTTACCAGGCTCGAGCCCGCGTCCTCCCCTCAGTTTCCGAACCAGACCTCCACCTAGGGAGAATCCCGCTGGGGCCTCCAAAATGTTGCACCCACTGACGCAAGAAACAGACGTTCGGAGACTTTCAGGACGTTTACAGAGATGTTACTTTAATGGCCAACTCTTTTAACCTGCGCAGGGGCGGACTCTCGATGTGTCCCGGAGACACTTGCTCAGAAGAGCTGCAGATGAGAGCCGCGCCGAACGCTCACAGGCTAGCTCTTTTATACAGTGAGAAGTAAGCAAGCAAGTTACAAAAGCAGGAGTTGCTGTTATCTCTGCATAGCTCTTGGCTCTGGAGGAACATTAACCAGATGTTAAAACTTTCTTTTGAAACCCTGTCTCCTGTCGATAAGAACCACCTGTCCCACTTAATTTGTACCCTCAGTTTAAAGGGTCCAAGCCTGAGATGAGTCTGGCGCCTAAAGTTTTATGGCCCTCTAACTAATTGGCTGTAACTCAGGGCCCTCTGCAAATCACATATTGTTTACCTTTACTTTGGCCGACAATGTTGTTTCTCTCCCCTATCTATTCTGGTGACCTTCAAGAGGTTTTCTGCTTAGCAATGCCTATAATTGCCTAGCTCTCTTTCCTAGCTCCCAACAGTGAACACACTAAAATCCACCGAAATGTACACTTTAAAATGGTGAGATTTATGTTATGTGAACTATCCCTTAGCTTTCAAAAAGAGCAACTTCGGGTCAGACCCCGGAGGCCCTTGGCTACTGGACAGCAGGAGCCGCTGGGCATTTCTAAGAAGGACGGCAGCGCGATGAGACTCACAGGAGCGTGTAAAGCACTCGGCACAGAGCAATGTTCAGTCCTCTCCACCCACTCACCCCCAATTCAAGACCAAGCCACCGTGTCTCCTGTGGGGGAAATAATAGCTTTTTTCTGTTTAGATCCTAACGGAAAAGCCATCCGTCCTAGTCCAAACCTCTCTTGCTTAGTTCCTCTGGTTGTCCTCCCACAGAGGCTGGATGCATCTTAGCATCCCTAAAGCATCCTTCTCCTCCTCTTCCTCCCACTCCTTCCCCTCCTGCCCTCCTCCCTTCATAGATCTCACTGTGTGCAACAGTGTAACCTGGCCGTTAAATTCTACACGTCCCCTTGTCTCCATTTTCCTGTTTCTCCTTCCTTCTCCCCCCAACTCCCCCGCGAGCAAGAAGCACAGTATAAAGGAGTCAGGTTGTCCTGGGTTCTAACCCCCGCTCCCCATCCTGCTGACTATCTGGCTGGACACATAGCCTCAATGTTCTCACTCACATAACGTTGTCCCAGTAACAATAACTCCTAGGGTCCGTTGAGGACAGAACTCATGAAAGTACTCATTGGACGCCTAGCGCATCCGCTGCCCTCCATAAATCATAGCTGCTGTAGCACCTGTCATCAGAAGGAAGGGACAGCATATTGCACAAGGGCTGGTCCTTATTCCTCTAATCGCAAATGTTTTAGGAACTACATGAAGTGACAAAGTCCTGTCTTCAAAGTCATCCAAGAAATGTCCTTACAGTAGAGAGATGCTTCCAAGAAATGTCCCAAATGCCATTGTTAAGGGGGATTTTGGGGTCAGCAAATATCAAGTGAGCTGTCTCACAAAGCTGTGGGGTGGGGATTTCCCGTGAAGCCCGGCCCCCAGGCTGAGTCACTCAGAGGCGGGGTCTCTCACTGCAGCCGTTTTCAAGCTGCAGAGCCTCGCTGCTCTGCACACCAACGAGTGGAAAGTTCGTCGCCAGCTCGGAGATCTCAAGGTTCGTCCATCTGGGGCAGGTAGGGGGAAGTTAGCTGGGTGAGAGCAGAGGCTTTGCTTTCTTGGTACATTTCTAGACCTTTCCCCTTCTAATTGCTAATAACATCTCTTCCATAGCCCATTAAATAAAGATCCAATAAAGATCTCTAAAGAGATTTTCTTTTTCCTCCTTGGTTCTGTTACTGTATGAGCTTCAAATCTCATGATGGGCAAACACGTCTATGAAATCGTGTGCAGCAGAGGGAGTGGAGTCAATGACACTGTGAGAACTCTGTGTGGCGCCAGGTGGGTGCCAGGCTTCTGGGGGTATCACCTTGTGAGTTACATAAACGTCTAGCCACTACGTTGTACGCCTGAAACTAATAGCATGTTGAATGTCAACTGTAATTGAAATATTTTTTAAAAAGTATTTTATTGTGATAAAGAGTTGAGCAGAGAGGAGTCCCAACTTTTCAGCAGCTGGCTGGTGAAGTTTGTGCTTGCCATTCAGACAAACGGTAACAGCGTCTCGTTCAGTTGCACTGCGAGGTGTCCCCGACAGAGTCTCTTTTTAAGGGTTAGATTTCAGGGGCAGCAAGCAACTGGCGTGGCTGAAGTCTGGATGCTGATGCCAAGTGTCCGTGAAAGTCCCCAAAAGTTTTTGCCATTGTTATTTCTGTATCTTGGCAAACCTGGTTGGAAACTGCCCCCTCGCACTGAGGCAAGCGTGCACGAAGCTCTGTGCTTCGTCATGCGTGTCCTATCGTGGAACTGTTGCCTTCCCCTCACGAATTGTTCCTGAAAAACTCGGAGCTGTGGTCTTGTGGAGTTGCAGAGGTCACGGCTGGGGTGTGTAAGTCTGAAAGGAGAAGCCACCTCATTCTCGTAAAGTTTTACCTTTCGCAGAGCGCTACTTGTGAAACAGCAACTTCGATTAAAATTCTTTTGGCGGCTGCTTTGACTAGCACCATACCCGTGCAAGACTGCGCCATGGGAAGTGGGTGTTACAGCCTTGTGGCCACCGCGCTGCTGGTCATGAATTTCGAGAGGACGAGGTCCCTGCAGGATTCCTGTAGTAACTGTCCAGCTGGTGAGAACCGAATTAATGTGTGGGCTTCAGCTCTATTTTAATGGCCTTTTTTCATTCATTTACAAATATTTCTTGGATGCTACATCTTAGTTGTGTGAACAGGGCCATGTCCCTTAATTCGTGTGCCTCCAGCTTTGTCATCTAGGGACAAGAAGATAACCCATTCCATGTGGTGGGCTCACAACATGGTGTGGCACATGGCGGGACCTCCGTAGGTGTCAGCCTTGTGCGTGAGCAGCTGTGCTCCAGCGGGGGGGCCCCCCCGCAGCGGGTGAGGCCAGGTGGGGGGAGGCAGATGCAGGTGCCATGAGTCCCATCATGTTGCTCTGGCTCCATCCAGAGAAATCATGTGTTTTATTGCATAGATAAAGGAAACCATTTTCTTCCTGTTGGCTTATTTGTTGCAACATCTATACTTTGTGATTCTTATTTCTGAAGTTATACTGAGGGCAATCTTGCAAATGTTTACTTTTAAAAAGCCCATTAACAAAATAAAGTCTGTCACTGTGGCACCTGGAAAATGAATTGTTGTTTCATGTCCTAGTTTTCTTGTGAACGTCACAATGCTTCGGGTGGCAGTAATCGACTGTCAGACATGTACAGCTGTGATCTGCCTTTCTCAGGTACTTTCTGTGGGAAAGACAAGAATCAGATCTGTGCTCCCTGTCCATCAAACAGTTTCTCCAGTGCCAGCGGACAAAAGGCCTGTGACATCTGCAGGCTGTGTGAAGGTATGAGTTCCGAGATGCTTTCTTTTTTTCTTTTTTTAAAGATTTACTTATTTATAGACAGAGGGGAAGGGAAAGAGAAAGAGAGGGAGAGAAACATCAATGTGTGGTTGCCTCTCATGTGCCCCCTACTGGGGGACCTGGCCTGCAACCCAGGCATGTGCCCTGACTGGGAATCGAACCGGTGACCCTTTGGTTCACTGGCTGGCACTCAATCCACTGAGCCACATCACCTGGGGCTCGAGATGGTTTCTTCATTCGGGTACGTGTTGGGAAGCCCAGATTTCATCCCCTTGTGTACTGGCCTCTACTGAAAGCCAGGTGTCAGATGCTGGTTGCCTGTCCATAGGCAGGTCCAGTAAAATAATGTACAGCAACAGCAATTATTTGTGGATTGAGCTTTTTAAATATTAGAGGAAACATGCATTTTATGAGAGAAAATTTTCATCGGAAAATGTAAAAATGTCTTTCACTGGGATTCAGGAGGAAACGTTATGCTCTGAGGTCAGCGGGAGTATTTAAGTAGGAGTGAATGTGGTTTTTTACTGCAGGACATAAGTTCGCTCCCTGGATGTGGAGGTCAACCGTCATGTAACACTGGGGGGCTTTGCAGGTGTTTTCAGGACCAAGAAGGTGTGCTCCCCCACCAGCAACACAGAGTGTGAGTGCATCTCGGGGTTCCACTGCCGGGGGGCCGGATGTACCATGTGTGAACAGGACTGCAAACAAGGTCAAGAATTAACCAAAGATGGTAGGTGTGTCCTTTGTCGGTCCAGTGTGCGTTTTTATCTAGACAGATGCCATTAGCTTGGGTCTCGGTCTTTATTATTATTTTTTGCCTTTTAAATTTTTATTTAGCACAGATTCACTGTGGCAATTTCACAAGCTCATAGCATACAGAGTAATACCTCTTAATAAGCCATAGAAAGAAATGACAGACTCCAAATAAAAGGCAGTTAACCACACAATTGTTTCAGGCAAGGAAGATGAAGGAATAAAGTCCAAAGTTAATACGAGGCGTACCTTCTTATGCTTGAAGGCGCTCAGGGGAGGACGGCCAGCCGGCGCCGACTTCCGGCCGCCAGCGCACGCACACTCCATCTCTGAATATAGAATAAAGCGTAGACTCGTGGGATCTGAAAGTAACAAGCAATGAGCCACTGAGTCAAGTATAATGTATGACATTTACAAACTGCTTTTCAATGGATGGCGACAATTGGAAATCACATCTGTTATTCACCAGGACCATCCATTTTGTACAAACAGATACAATACGGTGTCCACCTGGAATGAAAACATCAGTCATCTTAGGGTTTCGTTTCAAGAATCAGTGGCCAGTCTGTGCAGATGGAATTACGTCAATGACTCTGTGTGATTATGTGCATCACAGGGAGAGTGAGCAAAGGATGGAAATTCGTCCTTTTTAATTCCGGCTTTTGTTTTTATGCAAGGTTGTAAGGACTGTAACTTTGGAACATTCAATGATGGGAAGTACGGCACCTGTCAGCCCTGGACAGAGTATGTATGATTCCTTTTGCTTACAAAATGAAGAATTTGGGTTAACTCTTTAAAGACAAAGAATGTTATCGCTGACGCTTTTACAAATCTTTCAAGTATGGACATAGAATAACGTCCAATGGGCGGTGTGGGAACAGTGTGGGGTGACAGCAACTTCATACGCACCGTGGGCACTGTCTCCAGAAATAACACCCTGAGCGTCCAGAGTAGAGCTGCCGGTAGGACGTTGTTCTGTCTGCCCCAAGTGTCCTGTTTTCTTCCGATCTCTGCACCCCTTTCCTTCTCTGCTAATCGGCTCATCTTTAAATCTGCAATGTCCGGCACTGAGAATGAAACACGAGTATGTGACTGTCCTCCAAAACGTCACATGTCCCTGGGCAAACAAGGCCATCAGAGGGAGTAGACAGCCAGCAGTGCACATGGGGGCGCTCCCGTTGACTTGTGTGACTGGAGCTACTCCCAGTGTGGTCTGCGCACAGGTGCGGACCCCTTTGTCCCCGGTCCACAGCAAGGGCACACAGGCCTTAGGAGTGAGCAGTCAGACGCTCTTGGGGCAAATCGGCAGTCGCGCACGTCCACCACCTCCACTAAAAGAAATGTAGGTCTTGTATTTCATATGCCTTTGTTCTTGTTTCATTTGATTTTTGTACTAGAAAATCATCTTTATTATTATTTTACATTGACATTTTTATTATGTTTTACAAAAGTATTGGTTCATAACAGATTGGAAAGGTTTTTTTTAAGTCTTTCATCACAAATCATTCAGAACAGGCAAGGGAGTCCGCGTGGAAAATGGAACTGAACTGGGCTCTGGGTCAGTGGGGGTTAGGTTAAGGGACAAAGCAAAGATGTAAGGATGATGACGACGGTGGTAGTGATGATAATGACGATGATGACGATGATGGTGGGAGCTACCACTTATTGGGAGCGAGTCGGGCCAGTCAAAGTGGCTCGTTCGTTTGCTTTACAAGGCAGCCCTGGGAGCACGCGTAGCTTATTTTGCAGATGAGAAAATGGAGGTTTAGAGAAATGTCCTCACTTGCCCAAGGTGGCTCCCACAGGGACGGCCCCAGGGCTCCACCCCTGGTCTGTCTGGTGACAGCACATCCTAGGGTTAGGACCTCCTGACCCTCCTCATCCAAGTTGTCTGTCCTTCATGCGCCCCAGCCTCGGGGCGGGGGCGAGAGTCTAGTCAGGCCACAGTCTGCACTGTCCCGGAGCGCGATCCGCAGCCAAGGAAGGGAGAATCCAGTTAGGCAGGTCAGGTGGGCTGAGTCGAGGGGAACCACGAAAGCCGAGTGAACCTGCTGGAGGAAGCCAGATGGTCAAGTGGACGTTTTTCAAAATATCTGGATGAACCCAGACCCACGCTTCTTTGTGCCTGGGCTGCTTCACTGGATGCAAAATGTTGATGTTTTTAATGAGCATGATCTGTAGCTAAATTAATGACTGGAACTTTTCATTGGACTGCCCAGCTGTTCTCTGGACGGAAAGACCGTACTTGTCAATGGGACAAAGGAGAATGACGTGGTGTGTGCACCGGCCCTAGCCAACTTCTCTCCAGGTACGTCTTCGGCCACCACGCTCACCCCTGTGACGGAGCCAGGCAGTCGGTCTGTTGCTATCAAATCAAGGGGACCATGTCCTGGCTCTTCCCACTGGAGCCTGACTCACCCCAGCACCCTGAGGTCTCACGTCCCTGCCAACGACAGGCGCCTCCAGAACCCCTTCCTTCTCTTATTCTGACATCAGGGGACCTGTCAGTTTTTTTCAGGGGCTTGTCATTTAGTCATAGACACACATTGGTAAGCAGAGCCAGGTGAGACTCAACCCAAACAGTACTACACCCTCAATAAAGCCAAGTGAAGGGAATGATAGAGTCCTACATTTTCTGTAGGAAATCTAGAAAGGCCAAATACAGAAAAGCCAAAGCACCTAACTTCTGTGGGCCTCTGGGAAAATTATTAAGGTTTAAAAAAAAAAGCTTTCTTAACATGCAGGCAAGTTTACTAAGTTAGCTGGTTGGAGATGGCCAAGGGACCACTTCTCGCGACTAGGTTTTGCAAATGGAAGTACATGTGCAAAGTGACAAGCGCCCCTCCTTTCGCTCTCTCTTCAAGGCCACCCCCCCCAGATCAGCCTCTTCTTCCTCGTGCTGGTGGCGACGGTGGTGCTGTTCCTGCTGTTCTTCCTCACGCTCCGCCTCTCTGTGGTCCAACAGGGCCGGAGGAGACTCCTGTACATACTCAAGCAACGTAAGACTAACCTAAATGTGTCAGACAGGAGCTCTTCTGAGGGAAGGCTTTTCACAGGAGAAAGGAAAAGGTGGTGATGTGTGGGAATTCTAGAAGCTGGGTTAGGATAGCACTGTGGTTACCAAGCACAGGCAATTTTGCCCCCAAGGGGACATCTGGCAAGGTCTGGAGACAGTTTTGGCTGTCACTACCTGGGGGGTGGGGAGGATGGTGGGAGGGAGGTTTCTGGCATCTAGTGAGTGGTCCGTGATGCTGCGAAATACCGTGCAACACAAAGGCCTGCCCCACAGCAAAGCGTTATCTGGCCCCGAATGTTAACAGTGCCGAGGCCGAGAGAGCTGGCAACACAGAACATGATCCAGGAATTCTAGCAAAATGGTAATTGAACTATGTGCGGTCTTGGATAACTCCGTGAGTGTGCACATGTGTGCGGCCAGTCAGCTGTGCACACAGGCCACGGGCAGAGAGGGATCAGAAAATCACGTTCGTCCCACTGAGCCCAGCTCCTCAGCCTAGCTAATAGCCCTGATCTGAGCCACACCTGTAAGGGGAGGAAGCACAGAGAACTCGGGGCGGGGTGGGGGAAGTGTGGGGGGGGCGGGGGGGGGTGTCTGAAGGTTTAATGAAATGGATTACGATCTGGATGACATGAGAGACTTTAATAATGGGTTTCCTCCACTGAACTAAGATACTATTTTCTTATGGAACTTGGCACATGCCTGCCAAGAGTGAGCACTCACTAAATGAAGCCTGTTAGTATTTATTCAAAAAAGTTTACAGACAGGCAGCCTGGTTTTTGTCTTCGTGGAGGACAGAACCAGAGATACAGGCCAGACTTGATGAGAGGGGTTTGTCTGCAGGTGGAGAGCCCCGAGAGCACTGCGCTGGAACCCAAACTATTAATAAAAGTATAGCAGGGTCAGGAAAAGTCGAGTCTTATCTGAAGATGAGCTACACTAGTGTAAAGGTCTTGAGAAAGACCCTATGAAATGAAATCTCGTGACACGGTACAATGTAACACACAGGAATAAGTGTAGCCACGTAAAGTGTAGCCAATTGTTGCCGAAGGAGCACCTGCACCTTCCCCCCAGGTCAGGAAGCAGAAGGGCCCTCTGCTCCCCGAAGTCCCGCAGGCCCTCCCTCCCAGCCGAAAACGGTCCCTCTCCACCAGCGCTGGCCATACCTACAGGTCTATGGTAGTCACTTCCTTGCTCTTGGAGTTTTGCTGCCTAACCACACAATTTAATTTAGTGACTTGTGAACTTCTACAAGTGAAATCGCACTTATCTATTCTCTATTTTCTCTGTTTAGTCCGTATTTTCTGTATCTATTCTGTATCTGCCTTCTTTCATGCAACATTGTATCATTATGCTTCACGCCTGTGTTGCATTTACCTTTGTTGATTTCTACTGTCCAATACCCTGTATTGAATGACTATATCATTGTTGATTCTCTTCTAATATTGATGGACACTTTGGTTATTTCCAGTTTGAGGCTGTTACAGACAATGGTGCTCCGATATTTTTGTCTACGTGGCTCAGCACACCTCTGGTGCATGTCTGTGTGTTTTTTTTTTTTAACTTAGAAATAAAATTGCTGGGTCCTTAGTAGACCTACCAAGCTGTTCTCCAGAATGGTGGGACCCCATTCACACTTGCCCAGCCGCATAGGAGAGCTCCTTGTGCGCCGATCTTGGCTAACGCTGGTGTTATCAGCTTCTTCCTTGTTATCTGTCTGGTGGGTAGAGAGTAGAGCTCACTGTGGTTTTAATTTGCATTTCCCTGATTTCTAGAGAGACGGGACTTTTTTCACGTTATATTGGCCATTTGGATTGCCTCTTTTGCGAAGTGCCTGATCAAGTCTTTTGAGCATTTTTCTATTGGCTCGTCTGTCCTTTCTTATTCCCGTACAGGAGCCCCTGGCCCGCTTTCCTGCACTGTGCCTCTTTTTCCACTTTGCGGTGTGCTCACCAACTCTTTCTGAGGTCTGACCCTTTGATTCAAACTTCTAGGCTCCCACTGAAACCTCTCATATGGAGAACTAACCTTCTCATTTCACCCAAACTGCAATAGAGTTCTTTACAAAATGATTCTCAAAAGTATGTATGAGTAAGTTGTGAGTTGCAACGGAACTGTATTCCATTTTAAAAGATTCGGGTCATTTTTAGAAGCTTTCTATTTTGAAATGATTGTAGATTCACAGGAAGTTATATAGGCAGTGCAGAAAAGCCTCAGGGGCCATTCACTGGGCCACATTTTCCGTACCTATAGTGGCTGTTGCATTTAAAGCTGCAATGACTGGTTTTGTCCAGGTTTTTGTGGACATAAGTTATCGAATCTCTAAGATAAATGCCCAGGAGTGCAATTACTAGTCATAGGGTAAGATTATATTTAGTTTTTTTAAGAAACCGCCAGACTATTTCCCAGGGAGCTGCGCCATTCAACATTCCGCCAGCAGTGCACGAGTAACCCAGTCTCTCCTCGCCCCTGCCACCACTTCGGCTTTCTCAAAGGTGACAGCTCCTCGTGGTCTTAGTCCGCCTTTCCCTGAGAGTTGAACACCTTTCCATCTACTCGTCTTCCGTCTGCGCACGTTCTTCAGTGAAATGTCCCTTCATGTCTTCTGCCTGCCTCCCAATGGAAGTGTCTGTTGGCTTTCCCACAGACATTAGAGAATTCTTATTACCTCCTAGATGTGAGTCCTGTGTCAGGCACGTGGTCTGTAAGTATTTTCTCCTGGTCTGTAACTTGCCTCTTTGTGCTCCTCGCAGGGTCTTTTGCAGAAATTTTTTTTTTAATTTTGATAAAGTCCAGTTTTGCTTTGTTTTTTTCATTTATTGAGTCACGGCTAAGAAGGCGTCACCACGTCCTAGGTCGCAAAGATTTAGGTTTTCTCTTATGTTGTCTCCTGGATGTTTCACATTTAACTCTGTGGTTTATCCTTAGTTCGGTTTTGTATGAGGTATGAGAGCCTTAGACCCAGACTTCTGCCGCCGTTTGAGCCTGTGGGTATCCGGTGGCTCCGGGGCCCTTCGTGGAAAATGCCATGCACCCTCCATTGCATCGCTTCTGTGCCTTTGTCAAAACCTGGCTGGCGTGCCTGTCTGGGGGCCGCTCCTGGCTCCACTGCTCTGTCCCCCTGGTCTACATGCATATTCTTCCGCCAGCACCGCACAGTCTGGGTTCCTGCAGCCACAGAGAGCCTTAAAATTGGGGGGAGGTTAGATTCCTCCCACCTTCTTCTTCTTCAAAATTGTCTTAGCTATTCTAGTTCCTCTGCATTTCCGTATACACTTTCGGAACATCTTGTATGTATCTACAAAAAGTCAGCCGGGGTTCTGGTAGCAACTGCGTTAACCTGTGCATCGATTTGGGGCGACGGACACCTTTGCTGCCTCAAGTATTCTGGTCCACAGACGAGCAGTGTGTGCCTCCACTTACCCACACTTCCTTTGGTTTATTTCATCATCGCTTTGTAGTTTTCAGCATACAAGTCCCATACACGTTTTGCTAAATTTAGGTCTCAGACTTTAATTTTTTAGAACTCCAAATGGCATTTATCCTAAATGTTGGTCTCCATGTGTTCATTGCTATAGGAATATAATTGATGTTTGTAGATTGATTTTGTATCCTGTGATTTTGCTCAACTCATTTGTTACTTGTAGGAGTAGTTTGTAGATTTCCTGGGATTTTCTGTTTGGGCCATAATGTCAGCTGCAAACAGGAACTTTTGTTTTCTCTTTCTCTATGCTTTTATTTCCTTTTCTCGGCCTCCTGTGCTGGTTGGAACTTCCAGAACTATGTGGGGTAGGAGTGGTGAGTGAACAACGTTGTCCTGGTTCTAATTTTAGGGGGAAACATTTAGTTTTCACCAGTAAGTATGATGTGTGCTGCAGATTTTTGGTAGATCTGCTTTATCAGGCTGAGGAGGTTCCTCCTCTATCTCTAGTTTTCTGAGAAGATTTTTAAGAATCATGAATGTGTGTTGAGTCTTGTCACATGCCTTCTCTGAATCAGCTGATGAGATCATGTGATTTTCTTTATCCTGCTAAGATGATGGATTACACAGATTCATTTTTTTAAATCCTCACCTGAGGACATACTTACTGATTTTAGAGGGGAAGGGAAGGAGGGTGGGAGGGAGAGAAGCATCGATCGCCTGCCTCTCATATATGCCTTGACCAGGGACCATGTGCCCTGACTGGGAACTGAACCCACGACCTTTCAGCCCAAGAGATGATGCTCAACCAACTGAGCTGTACCAGCCAGGGTCGTAGACTCATTTTTGAATATTGAACCGGCCTTGCATCCCTGGACTAAACTCTGCTTGCTCGTAGTATATAATTCTTTTTCTAAGTTGCTAAATTGTATTTGCTAATGTTTTGTTAAGAATTTTTGTGGCTACATTCCTGAGAGATATCTATCTGCCGTTTTCCTCCCTAGTATCATCTTTGTGTGGTTTGGGTATCAGAGTACTACTGGTATCAAAACACAAGTTGAGACATGACATCCCATTGGTGTTTCTGAATAAGTCTTGCCAGTTTTTCATAAATTCTTAGAGATAGTGCAGTTTTGGGGTTTCATTTATTTTTTGTAGTAAGCATGTAAAATTGGGGTAGGGCCTTTTGCTTTGTCAGGCTATAAAAATATCTGCTTTAGGATTAAATTTGTTCAGCACTAACACAAATACTTTACACTGACGTGTAAAAGAAAGCCTGGAAGCCGAGACACATGAGGCAGTTCTTTACTTACTAACTGATGGAAGTGGGGGCGCATCTTTAGCATCCTGGTGGAAGAAACTGCTGCGTAACTTAAGTAACCCTCACTGAAACTGCAGTTACATCTGGGACATGATACATTTTATGCCTTAGTGATTCATGCTCAAGAGCATATTTTTAGCCATCGTACAAAATAAAGAATATAGTTTTTCAGAACCAATAAAAGTATTTGGTAAAAAGAAAAAAATCTTAAATAATCCTGAGAAAAAAAGCCCATACTTGCCATCACCTCTTTTACTGATGAGTTGGTTCACATTCAAGTGGAGAATGTTTGCGAGTTAGAGGTGTTTGTTCCACGACTGTGATTTCTAGAGACCAAATGTTAAATGATTCAAACGGACAACCAAAGATAAGTATCTTTGAAATTGCTTTTTAGCATTTATGAAACCAGTGCAAGCTGCCCAAGAGGAAGATGCCTACAGTTGCGGATTTCCGGAGGAAGAAGAGGGAGAAGAATGCAAACTGTGAATGGAAATCCTGAAGCCGCTGGGACTCTTGGAAGAAGGATCAAAGGAGAAGCAGGAGGGCTCCCGCTATCACAGCTTCCAGTATTGAAAAACGCCGTCCTGGACGATACCCAGGATTACCCAAGTTTCTTCTGTAATGTTTACTTTATTTTATTATTTGTCTCAATTCACTGATTTTAGAGAGAGAGAGGAAGGCAGAGAGGGAGGAAGATTCATTGGTTGATTTTCATATGTGCCCTGACTGGGGATTGAACCCTTAACCTCGGCTCATTGGGAAAACATTCTAACCAACTGAGCTACCCCGCCAGGGCCAAGTTTCTTCTAAATGCCAGTGAGTCAGCCTTTAAAAATATATCACTTTTGACAGCACAAGGACGGAGCTGGTGGCAATGGGGCATTTTCTAGGTAGTACTTGATAGATTTGGGCTAGTCTTTTGTGAATTTCTAAGATAATTATACTTTAAATCTAATCATGAGGACAAATGGCCCAGCTAATATTATCCAGGGCAAGAGTGTGTGTTCATACGACACATGACGATAAGCTACAAGGTGCAGGAAACGGCCCCAGCCAAATGTCCTTTTGGCTCTGTCACTCAGCACAATGGCCTCCTCCACTGTTGCGGGTGAAGGATGACAGTGCCGGAGTTTGGGAAGGGATCTGGAGAGAGTCCCAATGTCCCAGCGTGTCCTGGGATCCCCTCCATCTTCACATCATCTGCCTCGCTTCTGCTCCCCTCTGAGCCCGGACTTACATTTTTTTCATTCTTAAACACTTTAAAAATAATATTTTCTATACATAAACTGATACATGAAGCAGGAATGAAACACAGTCATGGAATGAAGACCCATGAGCCCAACCACAGAGCTGGAGCAGGGGTGCCAAACTCCCCGGGGGCCACCTGCTTTTGTAGGGCTCAGGAGCTAAGAATAGTTTCTGTGTGGTTTTTACAATCAAAAGAAGAGCAATGTCTCATGACATATAAAATTATATGAGACTCAAATTTCAGAGTCTGTAAATAAAGTTTTATCGGAACACACGGCCACACCCCTTACTTACTTATGTGTAAGGCCGGTACAACGGCAGAGCTGAATGGTTGTGACAAGGGACTCTGTGGCCTACCAAGCCTAAAATATTTACGATCTGACCTTTTCTAGGGTCAAAGTCAAGGTCAGAGCATCCGTCCGTGTGCTGCTTCTCTCCCTCATCTCCTGCCTACCTTCCCACCCCACCCCCATGCCACCTCTCTCAGGAAGGTTGGGTCTATCACCCTGGCTTTTAAAAAAATCATTTATTATTATAACTATACACTCTAAACTATTTTATTTAGTTGTGTTTGTTTTTGAGATTCCTGAAAATGATATTGTGCTGTGTGGGGACCTCAGTGATTTTGCTGTAATGACGCAAAGTTATATTTATGATCCACTCACGTTGTGGTGCGCAGCTACAAGGCTTTTGTTTTGATTGCTGTATAATTTTGCAAATAAATTATGAATTATCAATCCATTTCCTACCACAGGACAGGCGGGTTGTTTCCAGGGTTTTGTACTTATGAATAATGTTGCTACGGATGTTCTTTTATGTGTTTCCTGTGGAAGATGGCCTCTAGGGAAACTTCCTTGGGGTTAAATTTCTGGTTATATTTACAACTTATTTCTTATATGGTTAATATTTTTTGTTTCCTGTTTAAAGAAACCCTTCCCTGCCCCCAATGTCATAAAGATACATCTTCATATTTTATGCTAAGCGACTTAAGTTCTGTCCTTTGTATTTAAGTCCAATCCATCAGGAGTGCTTACTGTGTATGTTGCAAGGTAATGATCTGATTTTGAGTGTTGCAGACGGACAGCCGTGGTCCCTTCCCATTTGCGCACTTATTCGCTGGTCCGTCTTTCCCCCAGGGGTCTGCTGTGCTGTCTGTCAGTCATCTGGGGCCCCCCAGACCCAAGGCTGGGCTTCCGTCCCACTGGCCCGTTTTCACGGTCTTTGTTACAGCAGCTTCAGAATAGCTCTTGATGTCTGGTAGGGTAGGTCTTTAATTTAATGCCCTTCAATAAAGTGTTATAAAGTTTCTCCAGAATTTGTTTGTGTGTGTGGTTTTGGTTTTTTTTTTGTTTGTTTGTTTGTTTGGTTTTTTTGCTTAGGCTTCTTTCCATACTGTGTTGTTGCTTTTTAGATGGGTTGGTTTGTTGTTGGAGTGTAGAGATGTTATGATTTGCTTATGTTACTTTATATAAGTCTCTTAACTAAACTTTCTATGATTTCTAATAATATGTTGATAGGTTATTTTTTGGTTTTCTAGAACATCGTGTTATGTACAATAATAATATTTTCTTCCTTTTCTAGTCCCTTGTGTTTTATTTCTTTTGCTTGATATACTGCTCGACTTGTTGCTAGGATCTCCAGTACAACTTTTTATTTTTTTTAATTTTATTTATGGGGGATACTTTCAGGGGTTTTTTTGTTTGTTTTTGGAAATATATGACCAGCTTAAGGAAGTTCCCTTCTATTCCTGGATTGTGAAGAGGATTAGTTTTTATTTTATTTTAAAATCATGAGGGGACTTCCGGTCAAGAAGGCAGCGTAGGCAGACATGGCTCACCACTTTGCACAACCACCTCAAAGTTACAGCTAAAATAGAGAACAACCATCACTCAGCACCATCAGAAATCAAGTTGAATGGAAGCCTGACAACTATGGAATTAAAGAAACCACCTCCATCCAGACTGGTAGGAGGGGCACAGATGTGGAACAGGCCAGTCCCTTACCCTCGGGTGGTGGATAAAAATTTGGGAAGGATATCTTGGGAGCAAAGAGTCCTAGCCCCGCACCGGGCCCCCCAACTTAGGGTTCCATGCCAGGAAGATAAGTCCCCACAAATTTTGGCTGCAAAAACCAGCAGGGATTGAGTCAGTGGAAAGAACTTCTGGAACCCCAAGCAGTTCCTCTTAAAAAACCCACACATGGACTCACCTACTCAGATTCACTCACCCTGAGCTCCAGCACTGGGGTGGAAGCTTGAAAGGCACCAGTAGTATATAGGGAGAAACTGAAGTGTCTGGCATCAAGGCGAGCAGAGGCCATTGTCCCTTTTCTGGGCCCTCCCCACAGAGAGCCAGCAAGCTGGTGCCATATCTGAGACTCCATCGGCCTGGGTAACAGCTGTTTCATTCACCTTGGAGATCCCCAGAGACTCTGTCCCACCCAGCTTATGGGCCCACCCAAGCTGCTTTTCTATATGAATGGCTGGTCTTGGCTCAGGCTTCACAGCTTCCTAAATCCTATCAAACAAGCAACAGCTGGCCTCACTGAGCCCCAGGCCTGGCCCTCGCAGCAGCCAGCCTAGATTCACAGCTTGGCTTCACCTGGGAATCTCTAAGCCCAGCACAAGTAGCAGCCACCTCAGATTGCTTTATGGCTCAGGAAGGGTGGCCCTGGTCAAAACATGGGTTGGAGCTGACCTTGATCTGTACCACCTGGGAAACCACAGGGCCAGCGCACCCAGTGGACAGCTACAGACCACATCAGAGGACCACCATCCTGCCCCTGCACAGCTGATCCTCCATGGAGGGTGGAGGTTGGTGGAAAGTGGTCACAGCCAATTCTTAGAAGGGACTGGCCTGGGTAAGTCCCTCCCATTGATCTACCAATAGCAACCAAGAGGAGGGTGTACTCAGCCCACACAAAGTACTTCAAGTACCCAGCTTAGGTAATAAGGGAGGCTGTGCCACTGGACCCTACAGGACACCTACTACATTAGGCCACACTACCAAGACACGGAGTCAGAGCAGCTCTACCTAATACACAGAAACAAACACAGGGAGGCTGCCAAATTGAGGAGACAAAGAAATATGGTCCAAATGAAAAAAAAAAAAAAAAACAGAACAAAACTCAAGAAAAAGGACTAAATGAAGTGGAGATAAGCAACCTGTCAGATGCAGAACTCAAAACACTGGTGATCAGGATGTTCAGAGAACTCACTGGGTACGGCAACAGCATAAAAAAGACCCAGGCAGAAATGAAGGTTGCATTAGGTGAAATAAAGAAAAAGCTACAGGGAACCAACAGTGGGGAGGATGAAGCCAAGAATCAAATCAACAACTTGGAACATAAGGAAGAAAAAAGCATTCAATCAGAATAGCAAGAAGAAAAAAGAATTTAAAAAAAAAAAAGGATAGAATAAGGAGCCTCTGGGGCATCTCCAAATGTACCAACATACAAATCACAGGGATGCCAGAAAGAGAAGAGGAAGAGCAAGAAATTGAAACCTTATTTGAAAAAATAATGAAAGAAAACTTCCCTAATTTGGTGAAGGAAATAGACATACAAGTCCACAAAGCACAGAGAGTACCAAACAAGTTGGACCCAAAGAGGACCACACCAGGACACATTATAATTAAAATGCCAAAGGTTAAAGATAAGGAGAGAATCTTAAAAGCAGCAAGAGAAAACCAGAGAGTTACCTAAAAAGGAGTTCCCATAAGACCATCAGCTGATTCCTCAAAAATACTTTGCAGGCTAGAAGGGACTGGCAAGAAGTATTCAAAGTGACGAAAAGCAAGGACCTACAGCCTAGCTTACTCCATCCAGCAAAGCTGTCATTTAAAATTTAAGGGCAGATAAAGTGCTTTCCCAGACAAGGTAAAACTAAAGGAGTTCATCATCATCACCAAGCCATTATTATACAA
The DNA here is from genome assembly GCF_022682495.2 of Desmodus rotundus. Lineage (NCBI taxonomy): Eukaryota > Metazoa > Chordata > Mammalia > Chiroptera > Phyllostomidae > Desmodus > Desmodus rotundus. Next base: position 4,070,036 of record NC_071389.1, on the reverse strand, counting down.
AATGTTAAAGGGACTTATTTAAGAAAAAGAAGATCAAAACTATGAACATGGCAACAAATTCACAACTATCAACAACTGAATCTAAAAAACAAACTGAGCAAACAATCAGGACGGGAACAGAATCATAAATACGGGGATCATTTGGAGGGTTATCAGCTGGGAGGGGGAAGGGGAAGAGTGCAGGAAGAGGCGCAGGGATTAAGAAGCATAATTGGCAGGTACAAAATAGACATGGGGATTTTAAGAACAGTATAGGAAATGGAGAAGCCGAAGAATGTACATGAATGACCTATGGCCATGAACTAAGGTGGGGGGGCCCTTCTTGAGGGAAGGGGGGGTACTAGGTGGAGGGGAGCATAGGGGAAAACTTGGGACAACTGTAATAGGATAATCAATAAAGTATATTTTTTAAAAAGCATTCAATTGCAGATGACTCCGCTGGTGATTCTATCATGTTTGATTTAGATTTAAACTTCAGCAAGAAAATGACTGCTTGAAAGAAATTAAATGAAATAATAAGTATTCCCCCCCTTCTTTAAAGAATGCATTTTTCTCATGCTTGGTGTATGATATAATTGTTCAGAACATTTTTGTTTTATTTATTGATTTTAGAGAGAGTAAGAGGGAGAGAAAGAGAGAGAAAAGCATCACTTTGTTGTTTCGCTTGTTTACGCATCATTGGTTGACTCCTGCGTGTGCCCTGACCGGGGATCAAACTCACGACCTTGGTACATCAGGACAACACACCAACCAACTGAGCTACCCGGCCAGGGCCAACATTTGTTGTTTTGATTGAAATAAAGTACCTTCACTTGGATTTTAATCTTGTGCACCTGGTATTCTGGCAAGACCACCATCACCGGGGGTTCAGTCTTTGTAAACCAGGAGGCAGAGCAGAGCTCAGGGAGTTTATAGAGCCACTTCAGAAACAGGGCTCAGTATAACCGCTTTTTCCTCTTCCGCACCACGACGCTATAAATTCTAACGTGGCTTCCCCTTCTGGCTTTGGACGCCTGGTGTTTAATTCTCTGCTGTCCTTTGTCCGCACACTCCAGAGGAACGGTCCTGCCCCAGAGACGTGGGTCACCCAAGATAACTCACCTCAACCCCTGCGTCCTGGACCATAAACACAGCAAATCCTGTTTACTCTGCTTCTCTGACAGAGGCTTTTGTCACCCAGGCTGCACGGACCACGTGGCGATTTTATCTGCACATTTTGGTAGAAGGTGTAAAAGTTATAAATGAAAAACACAGGAATTTGGAGTATGAGTCATCTTTCCCCCCGAATGACAGTTAATGAAGAAAGGGCAGCAAAACAGAATAAAACGATCCTCTTGGGGGTTTATTTAGGAAATCCAGTTATTGAGCTTAATAAAAATGAGTGTAAATTTCTGTGATCAAAATAAATGAAAACATCTAGGGATATAAGTGTTGGAAATAGTTTTCTAAATGCTTAAAAACAAGCTTAGGTTACTTCTGAAATAAATTTTGATTTTCTTCTGTGGTGGAAGATATCGCTCTGATGGAAACTTCTGATATGAGGGGCGTCTGGTGACAAAAGTGGGTGTCTTCCTCCTGTGCAGGGCAGATCTTTCCACTGTGGGTGGGCTGCACCCGTGGACCACAGCTCAGGGGAGTTACATGCGGTGGGGCAAAGAGAGTGATCGTTATCTATGTTTTTAAAAAGGACTCTTTAATAAAACACAAAGCTATTATTTTCACAAAAAAAATCTAAGAAAAATAGTTTATTTAAAAAAACGTCATAACATTCTTGCGGAGTCAAATCATAAAGGCTAATAATGAAATAATGTGCCACTCTTTGTGAGCCCTGGAAGCAGACTTTGGTGCCGGGGTATGCTCACGATACAGAGTTTGGGACTTCTTTTGCTCCCAACAACTAACGTGCTGGTCACATACAAATTAATCCTGTTTTAACATCAGTATTAACTGCAATAGCTGTATTTCAAATTGATTGTCATTGAAGCCTTGCAAACTTGTCTTGCACAAATTCATTGAAGAGGCAGATTCTGGCAAACCCACTGAGGGGCTGACTCTGAAATACAAAGACCCTTCACTGAGCTGGGGGCTCTGACCCAGACACCAGGCAAAGACACAAAGACAAAGGACCCGCCTGCCACTGGCAGGTCTGACAAGTCCAACCTGAAAAGAGACACAATGGTACCGAGCCCCACTGTGTGCCAGGAATGGCTGTGCGGCCCTCCTGGAGCTTTGGGGCTGGTGGAGAGAGCTGTGCATGCGCGTGTGCTGGGCTGGGGGCACGCTCTGGGTGGGGCGGGGCTTCCTGGGGATGAGCAGGAGATATCAGGCTGTGTGCTTCCCAGGAGCAAAGGGCTCAGGAAAATGGGAGGGAGGGCCAGTAGCTGGGATGGAGGGCACATGAAGGATGCTGTGCGTCAGCCAGAACTAGGTATCCAGATTTTACAAGCCATGGTAAGAAGCTAGAAATTTAAACTATGGACACTGGATGAGGAGCCAGGGAAGGGCTTTGATCAGATTTGCATATTAGGATGATTTCTCTGACTACAGTGAGGAAAAGGGGTTAAATAGACTGGGGCTCCTCCAGGTGAGGGACTCGTTGGGGTGGAGCCCTGGCTCCTGGCTTGGGCATTTGGGGGGCAGTGGTACCACCCACGGAGCCAAGACCCTGGAGGAGGAAGGTGTGCTCCAGTGTCAGCATGGGACACTGTGGGATGCCCCAGTGGAGGGGCCACGTGGTGGGGGAAGAGGATGGATGGGGCAGGGGTGGGGCATCTCCAAAATCCAGCAGATAAGAGTTGGGAGCATCAGAGGCCACCAAGAAGCTGGAGAGGTGACAATAAAATGTACACAGGGGGTCACAGCCAATCCTTGCAGCTGTCTGGCCTGGGTAAATCCCTCCTATTGACCTGCTGACAGCAATCAAGACTCATCTACAGGAGGCGGGAGTACTCAGCCCACATGAGTACCTAGCTTGGGTGCTGGGGGGGCCATGCCACTGGACCCTATAGGACACCTACTACATTAGGCCACGCTACCAAGACACGCAGTGAAAGCAGCTCTACCTAATACACAGAAACAAACACAGGGAGGCTGCCAAAAGGAGGAGACAAAGAAACATGGCCCAAATCAAAGAACAAACAAAACCCAGAAAAAGGATTAAACAAAATGGAGATAAGCAACCTATCAGAGGCAGAGTTCAAAACACTGGTTATCAGGATGCTCAAGAAACTTAATGAGGACCTCAACAGCATAAAAAAGATCCAGTCAGAAATGACGGATACACTAATTGAAACAAAGAACAATTTACAGGGAAACAACAGTACAGTGAATGAAGCTGAGAATCAAATCAATGATTTGGAACATAAGGAAGCAAAAAATAACCAATCAAAACAAGAAGGAAAAAGAATTCAAAAAAAACGAGGATAGTATAAGCCGCCTCTGGGATTACTTCAAGCATTCCAACATTTGCATCATAGGGGTGCCAGAAGGAGAACAGGGAGAGCAAGAAAGTGAAAGCTTACTTGAAAAAATAATGCAAGAAAACTTACCTAATTTGGTGAAGGAAATAGACATGTAAGTCCAGGAAGCACAGAGAGTCCCAATTATGATAGATGCAAAGAGGCCCACCCCAAGACACATCATAATTAAAATGCCAAAGGTTAAAGATAAAGAGAGAATCTTGAAAGCAGCAGGAGAAAAGGAGTTAGTTACCCACAGGGGAGTTCCCATAAGACTGTCAGCTGATTTCTCAGAAAAAACTTTGCAGGCTAGATGGGACTGGCAAAAAATATTCAAAGTCATGAAGTTGGGACCTCCATCCAAGATGACTCTATCCAGCAAAGCTATCATTTAGAATTGAAGGGCAGATAAAGAGCTTCCCAGATGAGAAAAAACTAAAGGAGTTCATCATCACCAAGCCATTATAATATGAAATGTCAAAGGGACTTACTTAAGAAAAAGATGATCAAAACTAGGAACAATAAAATGGCAAAAAATACATATTTATCAACAATTGAATCTAAAAAACAAAGTAAGCAAAGAAGAACAGAGACAGAATCACGGATACAGAGAGTTTTGATGGTTGCCGGATGGAATGGGGATGTGTGGGAACGGGTGGAGAGGTGAGGGGATTGAGAAGTACAAATAGACTGTTGCAGAATGGCCATGGGGATGTAAAGTACGGTATGGGAAATGGAGTGGCCGAAGAACTTACACGCATGACCCATGGACACGAATAACGGTGGGGGGATTGCCTGAGGGAGCGGGGGTGCGGGGTGGAGGGGGGCAAAGGGGGAAAAACTGGGACAACTGTAATAGCAGAATCAATTAAGAAATGTACACTGGGTGTGGCAACAAGGTAGCCACCTTCATGGGAGCCCTTTCCTGGGTGTGCTGACCTCATGGGAAGTGACAGCGAGTGTCCGTTCAGAAGTCACGCAGAGAATGAAGGGAGAGGGTGTGGCAACTGGTGGCCACATGGGGTCTGGGCGAGTCATCAGATGAAAGAACTGCAGACAGACGATGAATAATTTCTCAGTAAAAATAGGCCCCATGCATTATTTGGGACATGCTTTTATTCAAAACTATGGTTTTTTTAGATCAGAAATTCAAATTTACCTGAGCATTCCCTTTTTTTTAATTTGCTAAATTTGGCAAACCTAGTTAAGGGGCGGGTTTTGGTTCTCTTTCACTTGGACAGGCTTGAGCAAGGGGAGATGCAGGTTTGAGAGAGAGTCTGGAATGGGGAGCAGGTAGGGGGTGCTGGGCGGAAAGAAAGGTTCTGGGAGGCCTGGGAGGTGCAGGGGAGGCTGGAGCATGGGGAATAAGGAGCTCATTTTATTGGAGGCCTGGTGAGCCCTTCACCCCACAGGGGCGGGTCCATATCTGCTGTGGGGCTGAGGCTCCAGCCAGGGCTCAGGAAGCCCAGGGGACTGTCCCCAGGAAGGGGTTTTCCAGAAGGGGATGACAGGAGGTCAGCAGGACAAGGAAGTTGAAGAAACGGACAAGAGAATGAAGAAAAGGATTCAAAGTTCTGAGTTTACACATTAGTTATGTACTTATTACAAAGGCTATTTGAATACACTCTTCAGTCTGTCTGAGGGCGTCACCAAACACCTGGGCGCGCACGGGACGGTGACAGGCTGTGCGGCCTCCTCCACGATGGGAATTGCAAGAGGAAAATGGAGTCACAGGGGGAAGCTGTCCGCTGAAATGCGTTCCTTCCCTCCTCCCCCCACCCCATCTCCATGGGACAGAAGAAGCACAGAGCCTTCTCACTGGAAAATGGCCTTGACAGTGACAAAGCTCAGCGGCACGTGCTGTTGTGCGCAGTGTACGCCGGACAGAACTCACTGTGATCACAGCCTGACGTCGCCTTGGCGTGTGACTCCCCACCGAACCCTGGCAAATGCCAGTGACCACGGGCTAAATGAGAGAACGAGTGAAGGTCCCCCCCAGCAGAAAGGGGGAGGTCAGGGCCTGAGGGGCTTGGGTAACAGGGACAGTTTCAGTTTTGACGAGACTTCTGGGGATGGACGGTGGTGCTGGCTGCACAACCGTGTGAATGCATGTAGTGACCCCGGAACTGTTCACTTAGAAATGGTGACAACGACCAATTGTGTGTTACGTATAATTTACCACAATTTTGAAAAATAAATAATTTGTTTTTGATGCTAAGGGCAGAGACTGCAGGTTCTTCTATTCACTGCTGTGTCCCCAGCACCCAGCAGAGTGCCCAGCACGTAGTGGGTGCTCCTTAAAGGTACAATGAACAAGTGTGACTGCTTTAATGACTGACGGGCTAGAGAGTAAACGAAGAGAGCTGGCCGCGTGGGCACTCTGCCTGCTTGTCTACTTCAGCGCTCGCTCGGGAGGGATTTCTAACAAGCACCCATCCGGACAGAGCACTCACTTCCTGGGCCTGCCACACAGAATTGAACACTCGGGGGAAAGCCCATGCTGGCCAAGATCAGCACTGCTCTCTCCTCAGGAGCCCCCTCTTCCTGCCCTCCTCCCCCACCAACCATTTTCCCAGTTTTCTGCACCTGCACCTCCCCACCCCTAGCTCCAGCCCAGCCCTCTGCCCCTCCGGGACGGCTCGGGGCCACGTTTCCTGGGATTTACATCCAAACCGACTCCCAGGATCGCGGGGGGGGGGGGGGGGGGGGGGGGGGGCACGCCCTTGTGCCTAGAGGCGCCACACTTTAAGGCCATAGCTTTATTTCTATGCTTTATTTTTTGATTAGACAAACAGCTTCTGAAGACAATTAGGTAATATTTCTACATTTAAAAAAAATAATAAAACCCACCGTTCGCCTCAGGGCAGCCCCCCATCAGCATTCATGGCAGAAGGGAATAACAGCTCTCGAAGTCTCTCATTTCTCTTTTTTTCTAGGACAATCTATCCACTTAGATTTGAACTGAAATTTTCCAACCCCTATCAAAGGGAGAAACTAAACATTTCCCCTGCATGCCCCAAGCAGGTCACACTCAGAGCAACTTCCCTTTTCCTCCCTTCCTGCCCCTCCCTTCCTGCCTTTCTCTTGCTGTCACCAAGCATGACACTGGATCACGTACCCCTGCATTCACTGCTTGCTTCTTGTGCGCGCCCTGACTGGGGATCGAACCACAACCTTAGTGCATCGGGGGCAACACTCTAACCAACTGAGCTACCCGGCAAGTGCAGGTGTTTACTCTTTAACACTGGACCTTTTAGATTTCATTAGGAACTTCTAAGTCAGACAATAAACTGGAAAGAATAAAACCCTCCACCACAAGAGGGCAGTAGATACCCCTCAGTGTGGACGTCGGGTTTGGGATAGAGGGAGAAACCCGGCTGCAAAGGAACCACAGACCATCAAATCACTGCCTCTCCTGTGGATGGGAAGAGGGAGACGTCTGAGGTCTGAGGTCATGGAGCTGGTCACTAAGTCACAGTGTTCCCGAGGTGCCACTCTCCCCAAAGGTTAATGTGTCCCCAAATTAAAGAGAATGAATAGGAGCTACCCTATTAGGAGCAGCCTTCCCCAGCAACTTAGCAGTCTCACGGTGATGGTGATGTAGAAGTCGTGCCCACAGACAGGAAATAAGAACGGGGGAAAGCCACACGACGACCAAGGCCATTTCTAAGGCACAGAGGACACAATGTTCATGGCAATGATTTCCAAGGATTTGGCCAGAATGGTAAAATTGTCCTGACTGACGCGACTTTCCCCTGAGCCCCAGAAAATGACCCTTTCCCTGGTAGGACCAGCGAACTGTCACCTCGATCGGTCCTCAGTCCAGACGCAGCCATCATCTGGACACAGTGAGGACTGCTGAAAGTGACGCCTGAGCCTCACACTTTCTGCGCAGTCTGACGGGGCAGGAACACAGCCTTTCACCTCCTTGGCCTCAGACGTCATGTCTTGGGAGACAATGGCCAGAGGATTTCCAGCAGCCAGATGCTCGCGTTGGCTCCCGCAGATAATGGAGCCTGGGAGTAGAGACTGCACTGAAAACGGAGAGGGAGTGAACAGGAGGGCTTTTCGGGAAATGCTGCTCCGACCTTGTTATTGAGTGAGCCCTGGCTGAGGAGGAGGACCGTGACTCACAGATGACGCATGTTAGGTTGAGGCCGGGCCGGCGGGTCGGGGGCACCGAGGCACTGAGCCAGCCCGGGGGTCAGAGCCAGGCCGGAGGATGGACCGAGAAAGCGGAAGCTGCTGAGTGCTCTTTTGGAAATGAATTGCGTGGCTGGAAACATGGTTTAGGTAAGAAAAGAGGGTTTAGAGAGACAGATGAGGATCATAAACACAGGAGATAGAAGTTAAAGTTAACCCTTAAACACGGCCCACCAAGGAAAGGAAAGAATCCGGGTTTGGGGGTTGTTTTGGTCTCTTCAGTTGATGGAGAGAAGTATTTAGCATTTTAATTTCATTAATGTGCCTACTCTTCAGGTGACATTGTGATTTATAGTAAGAAATACCTACTGGTCTCTGTTCCCAGCTCCCAACACAAAGCTCCTAATACCTTCATCATTTCCTGGGTGATGGGCGCATCGCTCGCTCTAATGAGCTGACTCTCATTAGAGTCAGCTGGTGGGCTGCTGGAGGGGGCTGGTCACTGGAAAGACCAGGCCATGATTAGTTAGAACTGTGGGATTTTCAGCCCCGCCTCCCACTCTCCAGAGCAGAGAAGGGCTAGAACTGGAGTTAATGATCGGTCCGGCCTAAGTGACGAAGCCTCCCACACAAAACCCCAACAGCACAGGGGCTGGAGAGCTGCCGGGCTGGAGAGCACGCCACACAGGGAAGGTGACACACCCCAACTCCATGGGACAGGAACTCCTGCACTGGGGACCCTCCCAGACCTCGCCCTGCGCCTCTTCATCTGGCTGTCGTCTGTACCCTTTATCACATCCGTTAATGAACTGCCACGGGACAGGAACTCCTGCGCTGGGGACCCTCCCAGACCTCGCCCTGCGCCTCTTCATCTGGCTGTCGTCTGTACCCTTTATCACATCCGTTAATGAACTGCCACGGGACAGGAACTCCTGCGCTGGGGACCCTCCCAGACCTCGCCCTGCGCCTCTTCATCTGGCTGTCGTCTGTATCCTTTATCACATCCGTTAATGAACTGGCAACGTGAGTTTCCCCGAGTTCTAGCAAATTCATCAAACCTGGAGGGGGTGGCGGGAGCCTCAGATTTATAGCCAGTCAGTCGGAAGCACAGGTGACAAGCTGAACTTGTGACCGGCCCCTAAAGTGGGGTGGAGGCAGTGGCAGTCTCGTGGGACTGAGCCCCGTGGGGTCTGACGCTGTCTCCAGGCAGATGGTGTCAACACTGAGTGGAGCTGTGGGACACCCAGCTGGTGTCGCAGGGAGTTCCTTGGTGGGGAAAGGACCTGCACATCCAGTGTCAGCAGTGGGCGTGTGGTGGGTAGGAGAGTGGAGGGGACACACAGAAGGGAAATACACAGTAGGGAGGCACTGGACTCTTCTAGCTGAGCTGGCACGATCCCCTAAGTCTCAGCCCACGTAGGCTCCAGCCAGGGCACGAACTCTTAGCATTTTCCACACATGCCCTTGAGGCTTTGGAAAGTGTCCCCCTTGCTCCTGTGGTGGGTCGTTTTTGCCTTTGTGCCTACCTGAAAGTCAGTCCTATAAAATATCCTTCTGAGTGGCTTTCTTTTTTTTAAATGGTCACTCATGAGTATCCCAAGTTCATTGGTTTAACTTGAGCTGTTTTAAAAAAAATAATGCATTTATTGCTACAGATAAAGATTGAAACTGATGCAATGTGTGATCACATGCATTGTTAGAAGAATTTCGTCCTTTTACTTCCTCAGTCTCTGCTTTAGCGTCCTCGTGTTAAATACGTGCCCAAGTTCAAATGTGACACAGGACTTCCTCTGGCTAAGAACAACCTGCTTTGTCACCTTGTGCCTGCTGAAGGGCCACTGCAGAGTGCCCTGAATGGAAAAGGCCTCCAGAAGCTTAATTCCATAGTAAAACCTGAAGAACTAGAAAAAACCCAGAGTGATGACTTTTGCGATATGCCAGGGTCCCGCTGACAAAGCCTTGCCACATGCTACTTGGCAGTAAGAATGGGGACAACGTAGAGAGAAAGAAATACAGGGTGAGAGCATATAAGAATGGCCAAATGGGAACTTTCTTTTGCAATTGTTTTCTGACAACTCAAAAAAAAATGGCCATCAGAGTCGCTGTGTAATGTAACGGCTGTCCTGAGGAGAGAGCCAAGCAAGGGCAGAAAGTGAGAGCAGCACTGAAGGGCAAAAACAATCCGCTCCAGGGCAAATGCCAAGGTCTTGAAGACTTAACTCATCTGGCAACTGCTAACAGCTCCTCTGTCATCAGTTCCTCCCCCACCTGGCAGGACCTGCTCTCCTAGGCGCTTCTGGGAGTCCTGCCTTTTAATGAAAACATGTGTAAGACCGAGCAAGGAGATACCTACTAAGAAGGGCTCCAGGTGGCCACCTGCACTCCAATTAAAAAACAAACAAAACAGAGCCGAGCAGCCATTTCTGCACAGGAGCCTGTCAGGCAAATGGCACTTCAGGGAGAAGCGTGCACTACACTACTTGCCTTTGCACTTAACTGCCCACCTGCACTATGGTTTTGATATCTGAGTCAGTTCCTATAAAAGGAGTTCTGGAGTCCCAATTCAACCAATAGGACTGAGGCTTACCCCAGCCAATCAGGAATGCACAGGGACTTCCGGCCAAGATGGAGGCGTAGGTAGATACACTTTGCCTCCTCGCACAAAAGAAGGACAACAACCAATTTAAAAACAAAAAAACAACCAGAACTTCCAGAAAAACCGAACTGTATGGAAGTCCAACAACAAAGGAGTTAAAGAAGAGACATTCATCCAGACTGGTGGGAGAGGCAGAGACGGGCAGCTGGGCAGAGGACTCAGAGGACTCTTGGCAAGGCAGCAGCTGGCGGAGCAGGCGGTCCCACATTTGTGTGCAGATAAACTGGGAGGAACAACTGGGGAGCAAGACAGACTGCACAACCCAGAATTCCAGCATGGGGAAATAGAGCCTCACAACCTCTAACTGAAAAAACCTGTGGGGGATGCAGCAGTGGGAGAAACTCCCAGCCTCAAAGTAGAGTTTTTTGGAGAGACCCACAGGGTCCTAGAACATACACAAACCCATCCACCTGGGAATCAGCCCCAGAAGGGCCCAATTTGCTTGTGTGTAGCAGGGGAAGTGACTAAAGCTGGCCAAGAGCCGAGCAAGAAGCATTATTCCCTCTTGGAATAATGCAGTGATGTGTTGCCCCGCCCTGGCAAATACCTAAGGCTCTGCCCCTTACTACATAACAAGCATGCTGAGGGAAAAAAATATGGCCCAATGAAAGAACAGATGAAAGCTCCAAAAATAGAACTGAGTGGTGAAGAGATAGCCAACCTATCAGATGCAGAGTTCAAAACACTGGTAATCAGGATGCTCACAGAAATGGTAGAGTATGGTCACAAAATAGAGAAAGAAGTGAAGGCTAAGCAAAGTGAAAAAAAGGAAATTGTACAGGGAACCAAGAGTGATGAGAAGGAAACCAGAACTCAAATCAATGATTTGAAGCAGAAGGAAGAAATAAACATTCAACCAGAACAGAATGAAGAACAAGAATTCCAAAACAGGGAGGAGGGGCTTAGGAACCTCTGGAACAACTTTAAATGTTCCAACATACAAATCATAGGGGTGCCAGAAGAAAAGGAAGAGCAAGAAATTGAAAACTTATTTGAAAAAATAATGAAGGAAAACTTCCCCAATCTGGTGAAGGAAATAGACTTCTGGGAAGTCCAGGAAGCTCAGAGAGTCCCAAGGATGTTGGACCCAAGGAAGCACACACCAAGGTACATCATAATTACATTACCCAAGATTAAAGATAAGGAGAGAATCTTAAAAGCAGCAAGAGAAAAGGACACAGTTACCTACAAAGGAGTTCCCATAAGACTATCGGCTAATTTCTCAAAAGAAACCCTGCAGGCAAGAAGGAACTGGAAAGAAGTATTCAAAGTCATGAAAGGCAAGGACCTACATCCAAGATGACTCCAACCAGCAAAGCTACCATGGAGAATGGAAGGGCAGATAAAGTGCTTCCCAGACAAAGTCAAGTTAAAGGAGTTCATCATCACCAAGCCCTTATTATGTGAAATGTTAAAGGGACTTATCTCAGAAAAAGACGACAATCAAAAATATGAACAGTAAAATGACAACAAAGTCACAACCATCAACAGCTGAACCTAAAACAAAAACAAAAACAAAAAACCAAAAAAACAAAGTAAGCAAATAACTAGAACAGGAACAAAATCACAGAAATGGAGATCACATGGAGGGTTAACAGCAGAGAGGGGGCGGGGGGAGAATGAAGGAAAAGTACAGGGAATAAGAAGCATAAATGGAAAGTACAAAATAGATAGGGGGAGGTTAAGAATAGTATGAGAAATGGAGAAGCCAAAGAACTTATATGTATGACCCATGGACTTGAACCAAGGTGGGAGAATGCTAGTGGGAGGGGGAGTACAGGACTGAGGAGAATAAAAGGAGAAAAAAAATGGGACAACTGTAATAGCATAATCAATAAAATATGTATTTTTTAAAAAGTGCACAGCTATGTCCCCACCCATCAATATCTTTACCAACCAATCAGAACAGTTCCATTCTGACCAATCAGGAAAGTTTCTTTTGGACCAATCAAATTTTGAGGATTTGAAGTCCTCATTTACATGAGGGTGGGCCAGTCAGGGACCAGGGGCAGGGACTTGTGTTTATATAAGGCAGCTCCCCTGTGGTTTTGGGAGTGCACTTCCCTTTCTGTAGGAATTTGAAGACTTTTTCCCCAGCAAGACTTGCTGGAGCTGGAACACAAAGTCGTCTCCTTGGGCAGAGCAGAACCATCAGTTGATGCATTAACTCCACGAGGGCTACTGATTTCTCCACATCTTTAAGAAAACAAATACTACTGTTTTTCTTTCTTCGAAGGTAGAATGTTAACAGTGCTTCAGACTGTGTTCATGGTAGACCCAGCCCACTGCAGCTACAAATTGGTTTCCTAGGGTTCTCACCTATGAGATAGTTACATATGGGCTTTGGGGCTCCTGGAGGAGGTATATTGGTTTGTTTAAAAAAAAAAAAAAAAAAGAGGAACTGGAGAGAAAGGAAAACTATACTGGTTAAAAACTTTTTAACTGCTTCTAAATCTAATAAAACTTGAGTCCATTGGGAATATTTATTCTGAGCCTGTTATACGCAGAATACCCACTTGCTTTTACAAGATTTCCTTCTTATGGATTGTAGATGCTAGAGCTGTCATTATTTTAGATGTAACTGCTCCCCCAGAAACACCCAAAGGGACAAAGGGCCCAGGGAGCCGACAAAGAGCTGGAGTCGTGGGAAGAGCCTCCTCCGGGCCAGTCGTTGAGGCTGAGGCCGTGTGGACTGAAAATGGAGCCGTGTTCTGGTGAAGGACGCTGGACTTCACGAAGACGTGCTCACGTGCCTTTGCCCCCAGGGCCCGGCTGCTGGGATGAGTCTGATCCCTCTGCTGGTGGCAGCTCGTGGACAGCAGTGCTGTCACCGGGCGGTGGTGGCGACCACGTCCAGAGGACAGACCTGGGAGCTGGCCCTGCCTGGCGCTCACTCCACACCACACACCATGCTCAGCATATTTTCCCATCATCTCCTGTAACCCTCCGGATGGCAAGAACGAAAGCAATTCCACTTTTACAGATGGGAAAACGGTCACACTGAGAGATTAAGACACTGTCCATGTCACCCAGGTAGTGAGTGAGTCATCAGACCTCAGAACCTGAGTTTCCCCCACGATTCTATATGGAATTCTATATTCTCAACCTAAACAAAACAAGTTCCATCCGTCACAGTTCTTAGAGAGAATTGATGTTTATAGAAATAATGCCTCTCAGATTGTAAATTATATATATATATATGATTATATATATATATTTATAGATTATAAATTATAAGTTTATAATCAGATCATAAATTATATATATGGGCTTATATATTATATAGTTATATACATACAGTACATATGTATATTGTGTATTTATATACATAGTATATATATATTATATATTTATATACATAGTGTATATGTGTACATACACTATTCTCACCCAAGGACATTTTTTCATTGCTTTTACAGAGAGAAGAAAGGAGAGAGAAACACTGACGTGAGAGAGAAATATCAAACAGTTGCCTCCCGTATGCACCTGGACCGGGAATCAAACCTGCAACCTAGGTATGTGCCCTGATCAGGAATTGAACCCGTAACCCTTCAGCTACAGGACAACGCTCCAACCAACTCAGTCACACTGGCCAGGGCATAAATTATGTTTTTTACTGTGTGCCATACTATTAAGTGGTAAGGGAGGGAAAGAAAGAGAATGAGGGACAATTGAGTCATTTTTCGTAACAGGTCCAATGTATGCATGGAAATTCAGACCTACATAAACCGGGGAACAGTCTTTGAAGGAACTGTAAGTCCTACTCACACTTAGAAACTTACAGGCTCAGCAAAACCATCCGGTTCCTCAGCTACGCCTGACATTTCTCATTTCAAACCAACGTGTCTGCTTTTCCCTCTAAAAACTGTGGGCTTTGCAAACAGCACACCTGGCCTGCACTTGGGGGGAGCCGCAGCCCTGACACTCACATGCAGACCCCGAGGAAGACCAGGAGTTGTGTTTAACGGGAGTGAGACCTCCTGTTGCAGCGTAGTTATAAGCTAATGAAGGCAGAACTCTATTCACCGAAATGCAATTCAGTTCCTAAGCTGTGCTGCCCCAGGTATTTAGGCCAACAAAAGGAGGAGGTATAGGATGCAGAATAAACAGGAGGCCCACCTTGCAAAGATCAAAGGAACAGATGCATTCTCCAGGCTTAATTTTTTTCACTGTTTGCATAAGGAGAGTGTTTTCTTGAGAACCCCTCTTCAGGGGACTTGGTCCACAAATTGGGCAGAGGTAAGTGTGTGCGCTGTGTCTCTTTGTGCTCTGAACGCAAATGTTACTATTTGAGGGTTTGCACAAAACGTGACATCTGAGATACCCGTGAAGACAGAGGGAGGAAACGATCAGTTTCCCACCTAACAGGAGTATTATTTAGGTAGAGTGACCGTTCAGGCTTCTTAACAACTTTAAGGGGAGAAATCAGAGTACAAAGAGCAGCTATTTGAGGACTCTGGAAAGTAAACCACAGGAGGGGACTGGGAGGGAAACAAACTCCAAGAGGCAACTTGTGTATAGGTGGCGGGTGGGAGGGGGTGGTGGTGAGGTTTTTCCCCTTTGTTTTCTCTTCTCTCTCCCCGCTTTGACCTGAGGCAGCCCCAGTTGGAACCGTGCAGCTCTGTGGTTTGGGTCACAGGACCAAGAAACGGGGCTCTCATACAGCAGACTGTGCCAGAGAATTCTTTCTTCCCTCCAGGCCCCGCCGTGAGAGCAGAGGTCTATAAGGTAGGTGGCAGGGAGAGCAGCTGTAACTCAGAGGGAAAGTCTGGATTGCTAACCATAGGACTGAGGAAGGGGACCCTGGGAGCCAGAGCATGTCCAGGGAGTCACCGAGAGGACAGACTGGAAAGGGGGTGGGCGTCTCCTAATTCTATATATAACTGGGCACAAGTCCGCAGCTTGCCCTTGAACTCTGCACATGCAGGGCAGGTCCAGGGCAACACAGCAAAGGCTGTGAGAACTGAACTGCTAATAAAAAGAGCTGCCTGCATCCCAGGCCAAGCTCTGAGCGGCCTGTGCGTGAGACAGGCCCCAGGGCACACGGCAAGGATTTTAAAAACTTAAGTGATGCTGGAACCACCCCCCACAAAAGGCAAAATAGAACCTGTGGTAGGAGCCTAACCAGGTGCCTGCCTGCCAAATAATAACAACTACAAACCAACATCCTCCTGAGGATTTTATCAGGACAAAAATCCTACAACAAAATCATCATGTCAAAAACTGTTCAGCCTACAAAGATCCAGGAAAATGTGAACAATTCTCAAGGGAGATGAAAATCAATAGATACCAACCCTGAGTTGACCCAGATATTGGAATTAACAGAGGTTTTACTGCAGCTGTTACAACTATACTCTGTGGGGAAAAGGTAAACACACACCATATAAATGGAAAGAGAGACCTTCTCAGCAGAAAATGGGAACTATAAAAGAAGAAATGGAAACTGTAGAACCAAATAATACGATGCCTGAAACAAAAGAGTAGAGCAGGGTTGACAGAGGAAAGAGTTAGTGAATGTGAAGAAAAATCAGAGGAAATTATTCAATTTGAGGAACAGAGAGAAAGATGATTAAAAACAATTGATCAGAGCTTCAGGTACCTCTGGGACAACATCAAAATGTCTGACATTTGTGCCACGGGAATCCCAGAAAGAGAGGAGAGAGAGGCTGGAGCAGAAAAACATCAGAAGAAATAGTGTCCCCAAATCTCAGACTCGGTGGAAGACACAGATTTATACAATCAAGACGCTCAGGGACGCATCGAACAGGAGAAAGTCAAAGACTCTCCAACTCAGACCCAAAAAAACGGGTGAAGACCAGAGACAAAGGAAAGCTTTTGAAAGCAGCCAGGTAAAGTGACACGTGACTTATAAGGCAATGACCGGAACGGCCATTGCTCATCAGGAAGTGAGGAGGACAGAGGACAACGTTCTGTAGCCAATGAAAATATTCTTTGGAAATGACAGCAAAATAAAGACAGGCTCAGGGGAAGGGGAACTAAGAGAATTCGCTGCCAGCAGACTTGCCGAAGAAGAAATGCTCCATGCAGGTGTGCAGGCTGAAGGGAAGTGATGGGAACTTGGTGCTTTGGGGACGAAGGACCAACAACAGAAATGGTGCCTATCTGTCTCACTGTGGTAGGCTGTTAAGTTCTTTAGTATATGTTCACTGCTGAAAGAAAAAACTGCAGCACTGTCTGGTGGGGGTTTTAGTGAATAAAAGTATAATATTGTACATAGGACAACTATAACATATGGAGGAGAGTGAAGGTTTTATACATTTATAAGATTTGTACACTTTATGTGAATTGGTAAAATATTAAATCTAAGTATTACTGTGAAAAGTCAGATACGTATGTTACAAGCCCTAGTGCAAGAGATATGGACAAAAAAAAGCAATAGATAAATGAAAAGAAAGGACTAAAAATCAAAGAAAATGTAGGAAAGGAGGGACAGAGGAACAAAGAAGAGTGGAAGCAAACAGAAAACAAATATAAAATGGGGGGCCTAAGTCCAACTCTACCTATAACGACATTAATGGTAAATGACGTAAACATACCGGTGGGAGAGCAGAGATTGTCACATTTAACTAAACTCAGAAGATGCAAATATATGTTATATTTAAAGAAACCCACCTTAAATATAATGACAGAGAGAGGTTAAAAACAGAAGGATGAAAGAAGCTATACTACAACAATACTAGCCACAAGAAACTGGAGTAGCTACATTAATATAGACAAAGTAACTTCAAAACAAGAAATACAACCAGGGCTGAGAAAAACACTACCTAATGATTAAAGGATCAACTCACCACAAAGACAGACCATCCCCAAATGTGCCTGCACAACAAAAGAGCTTCAAAATACATGAAGCAAGACATGAATGAACTGTTTAGCAAACTATACATTTCACTGTGTGATAATTTAAAATTTGATAACTGAAAAACATTTTAAAATAAGGAAATCCACAGTCCTCATTTGAGTCCAACCTGAGCTGCCAGTCCAGTTCAAAAGATGGTAGGATCACAAAGCAGAGTTCTACATCGCCGGGAGGAAATTTGCTTTTGTTGTTCTTGTTTAATTTGATAAAATAAAGGGATGTAGATGTGCTATACCATGTTATTAAATAACACAGCAACAACTGTCAATAGATTTTTTTAAGTGGGAGGATATTTACCTTCAAAATAAAAGTACTGATGAGCTCCGTAAGGTGATGCCCGGCTTCCTTGTATTACATGCACAAGCAATTTCTTCCTCTGGAATGCTCCCATCTTAGGATTCTTTTCACTATTTTTCTTTTATTCCAAGAGGGCTATGCAAATCCTTCTATTCCTCACCTGTGCTTGAAATAAAAACATAAAGAGTGAAATGTAGGCGGTCAGGAGCAGAAATAAGACGTCCATAGTGTCAGAAACCCGTCTTCAGGCAGCGACAATCCAATCAAAGCCTATTGTAGCTTTTCTTTGCCACATGACCGTTCGAACAGCACTCTGTCCCGGACACGGTGGGTTAGATTGACGTGCACTTGGCAAGGGGAGTGTTATGCATACAAGTCCTCCCAACTGGGATGACCATGCACGGGCCTCCAGCTGTGGCCAATTCTGTCCACACACGGTACAAGTCCATCCAGCGGAACAGAACATTAAACAAAAATATTTCTCAGCACTATGTAGAAGGGCATGTTCTGTGAGTACTAAATATTTTAAATTACTTTTTAAAAATGCCTTTACCAAAAAGCAAAAACACGCAGTTTTCTTTAGCAACTTCTCAAAAAGAAATTTTATTCCCACGGGATAAATAAAAAATTTTAATAGGGCAAAAACTACAAGTAAATATCAAGCATAAAAATACGAATATTGTAATAACCACGTGTGCTGCCAGGTGGGCGCGGGAAATACCCGGGGACCACTTTGTAAAGGACACGGCAGTCTGGCCTCTGTGCTGCGCGCCTGAGACATGCACAATGATACCGACTGTAGACTGTGAATGAAAAACAAAATTTAAATGAAAATTATCTAGGCGATAACTAGGTATTATCTCTGTTCCTACCACTCAGCAGAGTGCTTGGCACATGATTTCTAATTCGCTACATTTTCTACGTGATAATGGGGAATGGGTTAACTAATTGATTTAAACATACTGTCATATTCAAAAATCTTTAAAAAACAATCTCTGTTCAAAAATTCTTTTTTTTATTCAGTTACAATTGTCTGCATTTTCTCCCCCAAAATTCTTTAATAAGATAAAAAATACACCCCCTGTAATTCCCAATGTGGAATTATTCCGTTTTTATTTACCTTTGACTGTTAGAGCCGAGTACAACTGAGACAACTTAGCTTCTATTATAAAATCCAGAAACGGGCCTCAATTAGCTTGAAAGCTTCGTCCGGGAGACTGCATGGGCGGGAAAGCACTGTCTCAGACTGTCCCCCACGTCACTGTCCGGTGCGGGGGCGGGGAGGGCACAGGTTGGACGGAGACTTACACCTGGATACCTGGGATACCTAATACCTCGGGACAGGTGCTGTGCAGGTGACACCCGGAACGCACAAGAGATGAGATCCCTAGTTTCTAGAGATGGAGCAAGAAACAGGGCCACACCCGGGCCTCACCAGTCAAGGACTCTGACCCCCAGCGCCCAGCCCGGGCTCCGACTCTCCCCACACAGCTTCCAAGGTTCCGGCCAGAAAAGTACCCCTTGCGTCTCCCGGCCAAGCCCCTCCTGACTTCCCCACCTCGTCCCCTCTGGCTCCGCTATTACTGAACTAGGAACTCTCGCCGGGTCTCAACTTGGCACAGACTAGTTCCTCCTCTAGCCTGGGCCACGAGGCCGCGCCCTCACCACGCCCACCCACCTCCCAGCCTTGGCCCCGCCCTTTCCCACTCGCGCCACGCCCTCGCCAACCGCACTACACCTGTCCGACCCCGCCCATCCTCAGCCCGCAGAGTTCCTGACTGCCAGGAGCTGCGCTCCAGAGTCAGCCTGGACTCGCCCTGCCGCGTCAGGGTCCGCCACGCCCACCCTCGTCACGCCCACCCCAGGCTCCGCCCCACCCTGGCCCAGCAGAGTAGGCGGCGGGATGCTTGGAGGCAGAAGGTGCAGGAGTTGGTGCCCCTGTGTGGATCCCCAGGTGCGCCTCCTCGCCCTGTCCCGGGCAGTCTCCTGCACTTCCAGGGCGGCAGGACCTCGTACCTTTCGAGGCCCGAGGGAAGCCCAGGCTCGGGCTGGGAGCCGTCCTCTAGAACCGTCAGCCCAGTCCAGGTGTTAGTTAACGACACACCTGACTAAGCGGCACTATGGACACACAGTGACTGTCGAGGACTTGGACACACTGACAAAGAAGAAACAAGAAAGGAAAACTTACCTTTAGGAAACTTTCCAAAGATGATCATTTTCCGAATGAGATTTCAGTACAAACTAGTAAAAGCTGTGGGTAGATGGCTGGCTGGCTGGACGGATGGGTGAGTAGATAGATGGGTAGTAAGCAGGTAAGTGGGTGAATGGACGGTGGGTGGGTGGGTGAATGGAGGATGAGTGGATAATGGGTGGGTTCATGGAACTACTCTTAACTATCTTTCGGAAGAGTAACCCTGGGGGGCAGGACTTTGGAACATTCCAGTAGAAAAAAAGCCCATGTGTGACTGGCCAGGCATGTATGTATTGTACAGATAAGCTCTTTAATTAATGGTCAGCATCATCAACAATTATTGAGCACCAGCTGTGTTCCAGGTGATGCGGCTACTGCAGTGAATAGAACAGACAGCCCTGAGGTTATGGAGCTTACCAACACCAAACCAACCGCAAGCAAATGAGCCCAGCGCATGTCAGAGGGCTGGGGGGCGGGGGCGAGGGCAAGCCAGAGCGGCCTGAGGGGGCCAGGCAGGGGCAGGGAGGGTCCTGAGGCTCATTTGATGAAATGAGTCCCTGCTTGTGAGTCATCGAGTGTCCGTCAGAGATAAAGCGTACCATATTGTGTGTTGGGGAAGCAAGCACACGGATGAATAGTAGGAGGAGAGAGCCCCTGACAGCAGGGCTGGCCTGGCCCTCACAGTGGGGCCTTGGGGTTCTCCCATGGGATGTGATGATTTCACAGAACACAGTCAGACAAAAGCACCCTGTGTGCATGCCGCACGAATACAAAAATGAGAGCACCCCACAGTCAGGTCTGCTCAATCCCCTGTCCTGGCTGATGTGAGCTGGCTGCCTTTCCAGGTACTGGGTTGGCCTCACATAGTCTTCCGCCTTCTGGGTGAGAATCACTAAGATAGCCAAGCACGAATCCTCTGCTTCCAGCCCAGAGCAAAACCGTGCTTCCCTGGGCCCAGCCCCCATCCCTAACCACCCAACACTAACCCTCGAAGTCTTTCTAATCCCTCCTGACTGAAACACTCCATGGTTCCCCTGGTGTATGCATTTATGAAAGGAGTGAAGAAACCCATGTTACCTGGTGACAGGTGTGTTGTTGGTGGGTTTGGGTGAAGACATTGACACCACAGAGGTAACACAAATTATTTGTTCCCAGACGGTAATTCAATATTCTGTATTTTTTTAAACTTGGGGGAAGATTCTCTCCCCCCCCCCCCCGCCTTTACACTGGGGGGCTTGGGTAGAGTAAGTTCTGATCTTAGAAAGGCCTGCAGGACACATACTGAGAACTTGGGGACTCAAGGCTTTGTTCCTATTCAGGGGCCAAGTGGGTTTTCTCACCTGAAAACGCCAGTACACCTGCAAACCGGGGACCTGGCAGCACTGCACGGAGCTGTTTGCAATGCAGGATGTAGTCCAACCTCCCGTTACATATGACGTAAGGACGGGAAATGGGAAAAATAGTCACGAGACTAAACTGCCCAGCTGGCTCAGCTCAGCATCAGGCCTCCTCACAGCACCATTGCCCGGGCACAAACACATTGAAGCTTTTCATTTCCATTCAACTTCACGTCCAGCTCCCAGCCAGAATTAATATTCTTTAGAAGCCTCCTCTAACATCAGAACTATGGCCAAAATGCTGGCAGAAGCCCTGCAGGCCTCATTCAGGGGACATGTGAGTCATTCCCTTGACCCCCACCCCCGCCCGCCAACAAGCCTCCCGTGAAATTGGATGAACCAAATCAATAAATGGGGCTGATATTTATTAGCCATTACCCTTCCGCCTCTGCTGTCACTCGCAGGGCCTGACGCATCCCCTGGTGGATGACATCAGACCTGGAGTGTCATCCTTCCTTTCAAAGTGGCCTTCCAAGTCACAGGGAAGGAGAGGGACATCGCTGCTAGAAAAATGACACCTGAAAGAGAAGTGTTGGCCCTCACGTTCCCAAGTTCTGCAGAAAGGAGACCTTTTTAAGGGCAGTGTATGGACTTGTGTTTCAGAGTACTTTATAAAGACCTAGGCCCATTGCGCAGGGCTCTTACCACGAGGAATGTAGCCATTTTCTCGTGAGGTCACCCTGTTTCTGGGTGGTGCGGTGAGCATCCTGGGCTGCTGTCGAAAGGGATTGGTCACACACCTCCCACCTTCCCACAATGTCAGGGTCATCGAGGGATGTCAGTGTGGCAGAACAAATGGCCCAGCCAGACCTGAGTGCCCACGGCCGACCCAGTGCTGACCAGCTATGGAGAGCTGGCAGGCTTCCTGCCTCGTGCTGCCGTGAGATGCCACCTGAAGGATCTGGGGTCAGTCACCTGGGGGTGAGAGACCATGTGGAGAGGCCCGATGCCAGCCAGCACCCATCTCCAGACAGAGGTCCTCTTAGAAATCAGGGCCTCCCAGACAACCATGGGAAGCCCTCCGCCTGCTACGAACTTGTCCAAGTTGCTGATGCCCAGAATTATGAGCCAATACAGTGGGGTTGTCTTAAGCTACTAAGTTTTGGGGGTGGTTCCTCACACAGCAATAGATGACTGAGCCAATGAGCTTTGGCTGGAAAGAATAAACAGACTCAAGTGCACCAGGTTCAAGGGGTGTCCAAAAATTCATGCATTTGGCAAATAGTGTTTGAGCACCTGCCATGTGCCCGCCACTGTGCTAGTCACCCAGGGTACATCAGTGAGCGCAGTAGAGATGCCTGCCACCTCCAGAATAACCCCCAGAAACATAGTAAATAAAATGGGAAACATTTAAAATGGACTGGGAACAGGGTGGGAAATACACAGGGAAGAGAGGGCAGGTTGTGGTTTTAAACGAAGGTTTTCTGGGTAGCCCCATGAGCAGAGGCTTAAAGGAAGTGAATGAGTTAGCCATCTAGCTGTTTGGGTCACAGCATTCTAGGCTGCAGGGACAGCCAGTGCAAAGGCCCTGGGGTGGAATCATGCGTGGAGGGCAAAGGTCCGGGCTGGGAACTGATGGGGGTGAGGTGGGCGCTGGCAGGCCATAGTAAGGACTTTTCTCAGAATGAAGAGACCTTTAATTACAAACTAATATTCTAGCAACAGGCACCTACAGGATCCTGAAGTCCAAAACCCGGGTACCACGGCCAAGGAGAAATGTGAACAATGACTTGGTGCTGCTGCATGCTCCTCTCACTCAGAAACCTGCCAGGAGCAGTGCACAACCATCCCCAAGGGCACATGTGCTTCTGCCTCTGGTCTGGGGAACGGGGACCCTGCAGCAGCCTGCTGAGACCGGACAGGCAGGGTCAGGCAGGGTCAGGCACCAGGCCCTCATCTCTGCTGCACAGGTCACCGTCAGAGTGCCCCGTGCAAAGGGCAAGTCTGGTTGTGCACCCCGCCCTCTGTGATCCCACCTTTCTTTACCTACCTCTCTGGACCCTGTGTCCTCACCCAGTGGCCGCCCTCCGCCTGCCCCCTTCTCAGCAAGGCTCCTTAGAGAGTTGTTCGTTCATTGCCTCTACTTCCTTCTTTCTGTTCTTTCTTGAACCCACTCTGATCAGCCTTTCAACCTTCTAGATGCCACCAAAACTGCTCTCATTAATGTCACTAGGACCCTAGATCGCCAATGGGATCCCCCTGGTCGTTCCTCATCTGCCGCCTTCATCACAATGGATCCCTCCTAGAAACAGTCTTCATCTGCCCTCTTCCTTGGTTTTCCTCTCCTTTCCAGTGCCAGCCAAATGGGAACTGGGCTGGCTTCAGGAATTCTGAACTTGGGCCCAGGTCTGCCTAAAAAGTCGCACAAGCACTGCAGTAATGAAGGGCATGGACACAGTCCTGAGAGATTGTCCCACGTAATGAGATTGTTTGTCACTAAGAAAGTTCTTAACAGGAGTCAAGCACTTGGCAAAGTCACGTCCTATCAATTCCTCCTCATGGAGCCTCGTGCCTGAGGACAGTCAATATAAATAGTATGTTCAAAAGTTACGTGCACGTGATGAGAGGGTGAAGATGGCTGTAGAGCGCTGGCTGGTGGCTCAGTTGGTTGGAATGTTGTCCTGTACACCAAAAACTTGAGGGTTCAATCCCCAGTCAGGGTGCATACAGGAGGTAACCAATTGATGTTTCTCTCTCTCTTTTCTCTCTCTTTCCCCCTCTTCCTCTCTCTGAAATCAATAAACATATCTTTGGCTGAGAATTTTAAAAACTGATGGCAGTAGAGAAGGTGAACTTAGATCAATTTCAAAGCAAGACTAAGAAGAGGTTGTGACCTTTACACTTACCCAATGGATGCTGGCACTTTGTGGGCACAAGTTGCCCAAATATGTCCTGTTAGCTCTTTGCTTCATGACATAAAAAATTACCTCTATGTTTAAAAAGGTAATTTGCAACTGATTGAAGGGATCCCACCATCACTCAAATGTGCACCATTGGTCCGAGACAGCAACATAAAGCTGGTTCTTTCACACGGGGACCGGGGACCAGGGACCCAGGGACCGGTAGGGTGGAATGATGCCCTCAGGACATTTTGGGACAAGGTGATGCTGTCATTGATGGACTGTTGGAGGGAAGAAGCTAATTTTCTTAGAAGCTTCAGCCTTTAGTAGTAATTTAATTAGGCCATGCTGTAAAATCATCATTAATAACTGTCAGAAGCACCCCTGAGTCACCAGGGAATGACAAAGCTTGGCAGACAGCCTCAGGCATAGACAGAAGTCTGACGCCCACCGCCTCTCTCTGGACTGTCCCTGTAGGGCGCCAACAGTGCCTGAGTCTCAGCCACCTGGTTCCTCACCCGGCAGCTGACTTTCCTTCACGAGTGCTTCATACACATACACAAAGAACACACAAACACAAAGCACACACAGTCACTCTCACACACAGACACATGCACACACAGACACACATGTTATATGTATAAATAGAATTTTAAGAATTCCTCTACCTTAATACTTTTGAATTTCTAATATTATATGCCAGTTCTTGTCCAGTCACCTTTTCTTATATAGTGTCGATTTCCTTCAATGTTATTCTATGTTTCCAAGTTTTCTATAACCTTTAGCTACCACTTTCATGGTTACTGAAATTACATAAGCTCTATAAGCTACTAACTTATACACTGATTGGGGCCATTTAGGCCAAAAGTGGGTGCCGGTAGGTCGAATCATGACTCATGGATGTGTCTTGTTTGAAATACACAGTACTTTGTTGTAGCTGTTGTTTTTACTTTGAACTAGTTGCCAAGAGAATCCATGTATGACCCTTAACATTCAGATTTCTCCCATTCCAGCTGGGCATCAAGTCAGAGTCACAGCAGCCTGTCTTTAAAGCCAGTATCTGCTCTCTACTTTGCTGCAGTCCCCACCACTCCCTATTGTCATTCACCAGGCCTGCCTTCCTCATTTACATCCTCCCCTCGTGATTGCTGCAGGCATTTGAGTTTGCAACCTGTCTTCCCACTATAGATAAGGCTGCAGGTAATGTCCTTGGGTAATTTTTTTGCTTCTGTTATTTCTTTAGGGGATATATTTTGAAGGCAGGCTTGCCCGGTATACTTTGGCTTCAGCTGTATTATACTCCATTTGGGGTGTCTGTTGGGGCCACGGCCTTCTCTTTTGCAGAGAGCTGCCTGCCCTTTTGCAGGGGAGTCAGCAAAAGCCTCACTGAGCTGGACCACGGAGACCCTCTCTCCTAGGAGTTTGCAAATTGGATTTAAGGCAAAAGTGATGTGTCTGAGCTGATTGCTTAAATTTTGGCAGTGGGGCATATATATGTTTGGCCAAGTAGATGTGGGGAAAGAAGGAAGGAAAACCAGGTCTTGCCAAGAGAAGAATGTGATATATATGGACAGAGAGATGGTAGGGCAAGAAACCATGGAGAGACAGACAGACGGACAGAGGAGAGAGGGGAGGAGAGAGAGAGGCAAGCTAAGTGGGGAGTCAGGTCACGTAAGGCGGAGGTCTGCACAGTTCCTCAGGTTCTGGAAGCTATCTGGTGTCTTTCCGATATGTTTTATTTTCTTAAGCTGGTTTCAGTCGGCCACAATCCGCCCTCAGGTTCTGGAGGGCCACTGTCTGTCCTCGTGGTTGCAGCTTGTCCCCCACAGGGCTGCTGGCACACTAGGAGCTGAGGTGTCTGCTGAGTGGAGGAGTCTGAAGACGACCCCTGCCGTCCCAGCAGACACATGGGTGTGTGGAACTGCCCACATGGCCCTCTCGAGGCCACCACTCCACGCTGCTACCCCAGCGTCTGTGCTGGGCGGGTCCCAGCCTGCCAGCCACTGCAGGCTCTGGCTGGGCAGCTGGGATGCCTCCATTCTCGCTCCTCCACCTCCCCTGGCCGTTCCGCCTCGATTTTCTCTGCGGGATCCTCAGAACATATGTTCCCCACTTCATCTGGGTCTCTGCTCGAAGGCTCCTTTCCCAGCGGCCTCCCGCCCACCTCGTCTAAAGCAACACCTTCCCTGACCAGCTGCCTCGTGGCACGGTCTCCAGAAAGTCGTTCAGACTAGCTGGGGGTGGGGGCTGTAAGGAGAGAGTAGTGTTGGAAGAAGTAAAGACTGAAATCAGGAGCCAGTGGAGATTAAAAAAGTCAACTTTATTCAGGTATCACGTACATACAGTAACATGCATCGTGTTCAGTGTAGAGTGTAATGGGTTTTCATCAAGATAGAAGACATTGTCATAACCCCAGGAAGTTCCCTTGTCTCCCCACAGTCACCCCTCTGCCCCCGACAGACTCTCTGACACTCTGCATTCGTCTCGCCTGTCCTAGAACATCACTGAAACAGAAGCAGGTCCCACATCCTCTTCTGGGTCTGGCTTACTTTGCCTAGCAGGTAGTTTTGCGTTTACCAGTGGTTCCTTTGCATGGCCAGGCAGAACTCCACAGAACAGTTCAGCACCACTCAGCTATTCACCTGCTGATGGGTGTTGGGGTTGCTTCCAGTTTACACTAGTATGAGTAAAGCTGTTGTGAACATTTGTGTGCAAGTGTGTGTTGGACGGACGTTTGCATTTCACTTGGTGTGTACCTAAAAAGGGATTTCTGGGCCCTGCAGGTTAGTGTGCGTCTATCTTTGTACGAAAGTGTCCAGCTCTTTCCCAGAGCGTGCGCGTGCTGGGTGAGGCCCCACCCTGTGCACGAGGGACCCCCCACCCCTGCACCTCCGTCAGCACTTATTGCCTGTCAGGCTTGCAGCTGCGGCTGTGAGACGGTGCGCCGTAGCATCTGCTGTGCTCTCCGTGTGCATCTCTCTCATGAATGATGTGGGGTATTTTTTTAACATCCTCATTAACTACTTGTACACCTTCTCTTGTGAAGCAACTGTTCAAACCTTTTGTTCATTCTTTTAATTAGGTTGTTGGCTTATTGAGATTTTTTTAAAAAAAAATATCTTGGAGAGAGGTCTTTTAGTCAGGCATGTGTTTTATGAATAGTTCTCACAGTAGTGCTGGTCTTTTCATTTTCTTAACAGTGCCTTTCAAAGAGCAGATGTTTTTAATTCTGATAAAATCTAATGTATCTGTGGTTGGTTTTTTTTTTTTCTGACATGGTTGGTCTCCTAAGAAATGTTTGCTTACCCAAAGGTTGTGAGTGTGTTCATGTTTTTTGGCTGGCAATTCTGTAATTTTAACTTTTCTGTTCAGGTCAATATGGGTTTTGAGCATAGAACTGATATGATCTGACTTATGTGCTAAAAGTGTCTGTGTGCTGTGCTGAGTGGAGGCTGCTGCAGCATAAGGCTGCCTGGAGGGCTTTCAGGAGGAGGCTGCTGTCCCGATCTGGGCTTCCATCGGGCTGGGCACTGGCCCAGAGCAGCGAAAGTCTAGAACTTCCAGCAAGGCTTTCAGGCTTGCTCTCCGTCCTCGTTGCTGAATCCTACCCAGCTTTAAGGGAAGTCCCTGCCCTGCTCTGAAGACCCAGGTACTGGGTGGTTCTAGCTGAGGCCACGAGCACGCCTGAACCCAGCCCTTGGCCTGGGTGTTTGCTGTGCGTCTTACCATAGCATCACTATTTTAAGTAATGGGTTTCAGTTTTAATCCACATTGTCGCTCTTCAGGCACGGCAGCCCCGAGCACAGCGTGGCGGTTCACTATGCACTCACGAAAGGGAAAAAAAGGAAACCCAACACGTTTTGTGAGACGCTCTGTGTCTCTTGGGCTGGGACTCACAAATCCACGTCTCTGTCTTGGCCACTTCAATTATGCTCGAATCTTTCATTTAACTTGTGATTCATTGCTCTAAGTCACTCCTCTTGCCAGATTTATAAACTTAACTGTTCTTTCTTTATAATATCTACTTTATACACTAGGCAACAAACCAGTGAATTTATTGCCTATGAGTTGTTACCTTGAAAAATTACATCAATGCAAAGTGATTGCCTTTTGGCCTCCACAGCCAATAAATCGATTTGATTTTTTGGGAGGGGATGGTATGAGGTCATCGGGATAATATATATAGTCGCTGATCACAGACTGAGAGGAGCAAACTGAAAGTTCTGGACAACGGAAGCCAGGAAGGAAGGCTCTGTGGCTGTCAGTCATGTATAAGCTGGCCTCCTGCTGTCTGCTTCTCGTGGGATGCTTGAACTCTCTCTTCTCCCTGCCCGTCCCTGACTCCAGGGACGGGCCCCTGCAGTTCCCGGGTAAGATGAATTTTCTTCCCTTCCATTAGTCTTGAAAGAGCCTTCAAGCGGGGGTCTTAAATGCAATGTCATAGAGAAGAACGGGAATTCTTGCTTAAATGGCGTCGTCACTAGTCCCGGCTATGAAAAGGTAAGGGGCGGGGTCTCACAGCACATTTCGGATTCGGTGATGGAGACAGTTTTTCTCTCTCCCACATGTAAGAGAAGGAGGGTGGCAGAATTGCTTATTTCATGTCACTTCTAGGATTCAAACTCTTGGTTTCGGTCAGCTTTTCGATTTTAAAATCTGAACTAAATTAAAAGCATTACTTTAGTTTTTATTTTAAATGGTTTGAATGTAGAAGTTGGTATTTCCAATTGTAGGTTTAAAATATTTAAATGTTATCTTCTGTTACTTTAAGTTAAAAAGTAATCATCGGACATGTGTTCTGTGGAACAAAGGTGTATAGTAAAAATTTTAAAAGTGACCAGCTGGAGCTAGGGTGTCCCGATGCCCCGGCACACTTACCTTTTCCTTTGCTGTATGCTGCGTTCAGCTCAAGGCTAAGTTGAATTTTCAAAGAACGTATCAGTCAAGCACACACACATTTTGCTATTATCTCTTAATTTAGTTTAAGAAATGAAAAAGTTGATGCTTAGGTATTAGGTTCCATAAGCATTTTTAACTGGATTTGATCTTATCTTTAACTTTGGATATTTTTGGACATTTTTTTAAATAAAGGGGAAAAAGCTCTTCTAAACCATTGATTTTGTAATTTCTAGCCTCTAAACTTCCTGCCGAGCAGTTTTCTGATCGCTGGCAGCCCTGTTAGTCATCTCTGCTCTGTCCCTCAACTCCCGGTGTCCCCGAGCTCGGACATGCAGCCCCTGCAAGGGCCAGACCGAGCACGAACTTGACTGGCCCTCTCCCATCTAAAAAAGACCAGTGGAAAACACAAGGTGAAGTCAGGAATAAATATTCAGATATTACTGTCTTCAAAAATCTGCATGTCATTATTATGATTTCAACAGAAATAGATGACATAATTATTAAAAAATATATAAATAAATAGATAAAAACCTAGGTGAAATGAGTATAGTATCTCACTCAAATTCTAAGCCGGTGGCATCTTACTTTGGCGTCTTGGCCTGAATTTTTTCCTCATATTTGTTTCTCCATAAATGATGCTTCATGATGTAAACACTTCTATGTGGCCAGGTTTCATAGATGTTCATTAATGTTCTTCAGGAACGCCGTGCATGTCTTTGTAACGCCCGTCTCAGACGCCTCTGTGAGGGCTTGCGCCCCGTCGGCCCGCGAGGGCTGCGGCTGAGGGCCTGCCAGCCTCACGCGTGCGGGCGCCGTCAGAGCCCTGGAGCCTCCAGGCTCGACTAGCAGCACCGGCCGCGGGAGCCACCCCGGCCCAGCCCCCACCCTACACACGCTCCCTGTGTGTCGTACATACCTTACGTACCATACATGTCACATGCCTTCCGTTGACCAAGTTTCACACTGGAAATGCTACCATCGAGTTCTTTAAAGAGTATGTTAAAGCTGCCCCTTGTCTGGTAACCACTGCGTCTCACTCTCGAAGGCCGGAGAGAAGTGACGCCTTCTTACCTGCTTCACAGGGAGAACAAGATCTTGTCTTGCAGAAAACGAGTCCTTTCCTTTCCTCTCCCATTTTACCACCGGAACCTCCAAAAGCAAGAGGCAGCAGCAGATGAATAGACTGAGGAACAGTCACTTTTAAAACTGGACACGTTTTTAACTGATCCTGAGGCTTAGCTTGACCCTCTGAGTCAGGCAGCGGGCAGGTCAGCAGGTCACACAGGAGGCAGGGTCCGAATTAGGTCCTTTCCTCTAGGTCCACTGTCCTTTTCTGTTAAAATACCACTAATGGCAAATCACCAACTGAGCATTTGATGTTTTTCTAGTATTATCTCCCTGTCCTTGGTATCCCCGCCGCCACCCCGCCAAATACAATAGGGAACAGAAGGGACTAACTCAAGAACGAACTGTGTCACTAACACTCGTCACTACTCTGCACAGCACAAGATGGAGGAAGACTGACTCTGGACGAGGGGGACAGAGCGTCCCTTCTGCACGGGCTGCTGGAGGTGTTTGGTGCAGAGACAGGAGATGGCCTCAGGAAGACAGGTAAAGGGATTCTGGTGGGTAGAGGCTGTCTGATTTTGTGGCTCCTGGATTTACTCTGTAGTCTCACCTCTCAGGTGAGGGGAAGCCCTGCTGTGGAACGTAAGGATGAGCTAATAAAATAAGTTAATCACCCGACACTCGCCCCTCCTGGCAGGAGGCCTCCCCTTCTTTTTTCTTTTCCCAGCCACTGCTTGCAAGCATCCTGCTGAAACTGGCGCCTCAGGGGGTTCTTTTTCTGCATGGGCTTTTCTTTGGGCAGGGGAAGGAGAAGGGTATTATGCCAGTTTCTATTAAGTGCAGTTTTAAACGCTGGTTTCCCATGTACTAAAACCTTAAACAAAGTACTTAATCTTTCTGTACCTCAGTGTCTTTGTCAGCAAACAGGAACGGTAAAGGTACCTACCTCACAGGGTTACGGTGACGAATCAATGAGAAAATGCAGGTAAAAGGTCCAGCACAGCCACGCACAAAGTAACGGGCAAGTGTCTGCTTTTGCTCCAGGCAAACCTCGGAGACACCTCGGGTTCAGGCCCAGACGCTGCAACGAAGCAGACGTTGCAATAAAGCAAGTCGTGCAATAAAATGAAATTTTTGCTTTTCCAGTGCATCTAAAAGTTATGTTTACACAATACTGTATTCTGTTGAGTGTGCAAATGATGTACATAGCTTACTTAAAAAACATTTCATTACTAAAAAGTGCCGGCTTCCATGTGAGCCTTCAGCAAGTCAAACATCTTTGCTGGTGGAGAGTTGATATTGATGGCTGCTGACTGATCAGGGTGGTGGCTGTTGGAGGCTGACGTGGCTGTGGCAATTTCCTTTAAAAAAGACGATGAAATTTGATGCATCGGGTGACTCCCCCTTTCACGAACAATTTCTCTGTAGCACGTGATGCTGTTTGATAACATTTTATCCACAGCAGAATGTCTCTGAAAATTGGGGTCAGTCCACTCAAAACCTACCGCTGCTTTATCAACTAAGTTTATGTCATATTCTAAATCCTTTGTTGTCATCTCAACCATCTTCACAGCATCCTCACCAAGAATCAAGTCCATCTCAAGAAACCACTTTCTTTGCTCATCCACAAGAAGCAACTTTTCATTCATTAAAGTTTTACATAAGATTACAGCAATCCAGTCACATTTTCCAACTCCTGTTCTAATTCTGGTTCTCTGGCTATTCCCACCATATTTGCAGTTACTTCCTCCACAGAAGTCTTGAACCCCTCAAAGTCACCCATGAGGGTTGGAACCAACTTCTTTCAAACTCCTGTTCACGTTGATATTCTTCTGACCTCTTTCCATGAAGCGCAAATGTTCTTAATGGCATCTAGAATGAGGAATCCTTTCCAGACAGTTTTCAAATGACTGCCCTGATCCATCGGAGGAATCACTATCTACAGCAGCTAGAGCCTTACAAAATGTATTTCTCAAATAACGAGACCTGAGAGTCGAAATGACTCATTGATCCACGGGCTGCAGAGTGGGTGTTGGGTCAGCAGTCATGAAAAAGACCTAAGTCTCTCTGTCTGTCTCCATCAGAGCTCTTGGGTGAGCAGGTGCACTGTCAGTGAGCAGTCATATTCTGAAAGGAATCTTTTCCTGAGCAGAAAAAGTGGGCTTCAACTAGTCCGCAAACCATGTAGTGAACAGATGTGCAGTCATCCAGGCTTTGTTTTCCATTTACAGAGCACAGGCAGAGGAGACTGGGCATAATTCTTAAGGGCCCTAGGATTTTCCGACGGTAAATGAGCACTGGCTTTAGCTTCAAGTCACCAGTTAATTAGCCCCTAACAAGTGAGTCAGCCCGTCCTCTGAAGTCAGGCATTGCCTTTTCCTCTCTGGCTATGAAGGTCTTAGATGGCGTCTTCTTCCGATCCAAGGCTGTTTCTTCTGCATCGAACACCTGTTGTTTAGTGTAGCCACCTTCATGAATCATCGTAGCCAGAATTCTGGATGACTTGTTGCTGCTTCATCTTGCACTTGGATGTTATGGAGAAGGCTTCCCTCCTTAAACGTCATGAACCAACCTCAGCCATCTTCAGACTTTTCGTCACCAGCTTCCTCACCTCTGACAGCCATCACAGAATTGAAGAGAGTTACGAGCTTGTTCTGGATTAGGCGATGGCTTAAGGGAATGATGTGGCTGGTGTGATCTTCTATCCAGACTACTAAAACTCTCCAAATCAGCAATGAAGCTGTTTTGCTTTCTTATCATTCATGTGTTTACTGGAATATCACTTTTAAGTTCCCTCAAGAGCCTTCCCTTTGCATTCACAACTTGGCTAACTTTGGTGCAAGAGGCCTATGTTTTGGCCTATCTCAGCTTTCAACATGCCTGCCTCACTAAACTTCATCATTTCTAGTTTTTAGTTTAAAGTAGGAGACTTATGACTTCCTTTCAGCTGAATCCTTAGAGGCCACTAGAGTTATTAATTAGCCTAATTTAATACTGTTGTGTCTCGGGGAATGAGGAGGTCCAAGAAGAGGGGGGAAACACAGGCTGGTTGGTGGAGCTGTCAGAACACAAACAACATTTAAGTCACCATCTTATGTGGGTGGGGTTTGGGGCTTTCCCAAACAATTACAAAGGCGACATCAGAGATCACTGCTCACAGATCACCATAACCAATATAACAATGATGGAGAACTTTGGAATATTGGGAGAATGACCAAAATGGGACACAAAGACATGAAGTGAGCAAATGCTGCTGGGAAAATAATGCCAATCGCTAGACTTGCTCAACGCAGGGTGGCCACAAACCTTCAACTTTTAAAAAATGCAAGGTTGGTCAAGTGCAACAAAGCAAAGCCCAATAAAACAAGGCCTGCGTGCATTTCCCCCCGACTGTACTTCTCTAAGCACGGATGCAAATGCCTGGGGCTTTCTGGGGGAAAAAATGGAGGCTCTCAATAGACATTGTTGAATAGAGGAGTTCAGTTTATTACAAAATGTTTTTGACAAACTACTGAGCTGGTACGTTGTTGAGGAAAACGCAGCACCCTTTGTGAGCTCTGCAGGTAAGAACAAGGGTGCCGCTTACCAGCCTTCAGGTAAATGCCACCGCAGTGCAACAAAAGGAAGACCAGAAACCAGCCACAATTTAGTGACATACTAGTTGGTGCATTTTGAATAAACCAAGCACGAAGTAGAAACAATAGATCTGATGATGAATGACGATGAAAACAAAATACTGTTTTCCAGATCCCGACACCGACATGTTTAACCCAAGAGGGATTACAAGAAAGGTAAGTGACTGTGAGTTAGGTTAAAAAACGTGAGCATTCCGCACCTTGACTTCAGAGATCCTAAGTTTACAAACTAGACAAGCGATCCTGGTAGAAACCACACCTTAAAATAACTGGCCAGTCATTATTTCAAAGCATTAATTTTTCCAAATTTTGACTCATATACAATGTGAAGGCAAGAGAAACCGATCCAGTGCTTGTTTTGGAATAATTATTATAAAAGATAAGGTCCCTGCCCTGGAGAGTTTGGTGACCCGTCACCTCTTGCTTCTTACTCACCACCTCTGCACGGGGGTCATGGACCCGCTGTACTGGGGGAAGAGGCTGAGCCTCAGACCCACCCCTACCACCCCAGGAATCCCAACCTGCAGCTTACCGGGGTGCCCGGGGACTGTTTCAAAGTGCAGTTTGAAAGGCCCGGCAGTGTAACCTCCAAGAGGAAGGACAGGCTCAGACCCTGGAGGTGGAGCATGCGCAGGAGCAAGCAGAACAGGAAGTTATTTTGGGTGAAGCGAGAAGGTTGTTGCGGGGAATGATGGATGCTATTGAATGGTTAGAAATGAGGCACAATTAGTGGAGGACTTTGAATGCTGAAAGAAAAACATGTATTTGATCATTACCCCCCCAAACCCTAACTTGGGGTTTTTTTGGGTACACCAACCCCACAAGCCAGGCTACGGCCGGAGCCCTGTTCCAGCTCCTCCTGTCCTGGCTGTTCTCCATGCACAGGAGTGCAAGGAAGCCTCAGGAAATCATAAAATTAGCTTATTAAACTTTAAACCAAGCATTTCCCAAACAGTTTCATTAGAAGCATATTTTCTGGTGTAGTTCCCATAATATCCTTGCAAAAATATACTCTGGAAGCTTCTGTGCTGGAGATGGAATACATGACCAAAGGTCCCCTGTGGGGGACACCACCCAGGAGGAGACGCTGTGGCTTCTGCATGTGACTAATTAGCAGTTATCATCCAGATGTTTATATTCTTCTCAATAGAGGGACTGTGGTTAAAGACTCTAAAATCATATTGGTGATTAGTAAGATTTGCTCATGAAATTCTAGGATTTAAAAAATAGCCCAAAACCAAGTTTCCAGGAAGTTAACTTCAAGACAAATAAAAGACCCATTTTATACAGAAGATAGCAAATGTCTAGAACTTGTTACTGACAGATTATTTAAATAGAAGTAGGTTGGCGAGCACCTAGGAAAATTCAGGGCGATTCCAGGGCTGAATAGATGGCACGGACCACCGGGCGGGCGCCCTTGGAGCCCGCACCCTGGGCTCCTAGTGCCATTAGATCCTGGAGAACCGGAGGAAGGACTGATGTCTTGACTCTAGTCCCTTTTTCCTGTGGGAGTCTGACTCCGCTGACAACCCAGCTGTTTGCGTCTGTTTGGCTTTGGTTTTTTCAGGTGTTCTCTGGACAGGGGCCCAACGTTCTACTGAATCACCTTTTGGCCAGAATCAGGAAATACAACAAACGTGGGCATCCCTCTGAATGCTTCTGGAAATACTGTGTCTGAAGTAAAACAAAGATTTCTGAGTGAGCTCCAAATCCACCGTCTTAGAAAATTGAAGATAAAAAAGCTTGATGTGAAAACAGTATAGAAGAAAAGCTTGGCAAACTATACCCTGCTCATTATTATTTGGAAAATAAATCCTTTATGTTTTACAATTATCTTTAGTGGTTATTTTACTTATAAACATATCCTAGAACATGTAATTCTGCCTTGAATCAATTTATTTTTAGAGAATTCTCTGAATATTTAAAATAACAGAAGCAAATGTCATAAAAAAGTCATAAAAGTAAAATTTAGTTAAAATAGTCAACCTGTAAATCATTTATTCTTTTAAATTGAATTTTTGGAAAAGATTTTATTTTTAGAGAGAGAAAGGGAGGGAGAAAGAGAGGGAGAGAAACATCGATGTGTGGTTGCCTCTCAGCTCCCCTACTGGGGAGCTGACCTGGCCTGCAACCCAGGCATGTGCCCTGACTGGGAACTGAACTGGCAACCCTCTGGTTCACTGGCTGGCTCTCAATCCACTGAGCCACACCAGCCAGGGCTAAATAATTTCAATAAGCTACATTATCTTAGCCCTTAAAAATGACCATGTTAAGTTCTTACCCTAAAAAAATCAGTAACTTGGAAAACCCACTCCAGTGAAGGATGTCTGAGGGCTGGGGACAGTCTGAATACCCCTTAGTGTCTGTTGGCGGGGCTTCCTGGGCTCCAACCCCCCTCCCTTGGCTAACCCAAGTGCTGAACGTGTGGAAACTTGAGTCTCTTAACACCAGACCTTATTTTATCTCAGCTCCAGTGAGCTCACGGATCACAGTTCACTTCTACCAGAAAAGTACCTTCACGACCTGTTTCTTACAGAGAGCAGGAAGCTGAGCTGGGAGTTAAGATCGTGCAGTAGAAGAAACAGCCTGTTTCTATGGTAGAAGAAACTCCCATACACACACACACATCCTATTCATCCATCTCTGTAAGTGCAGCTTATACACAGGCCGGGCAAAGGCAGGTTTACAGTGGTGAATACACGGAACAGTTTATTCTGGTATTATTACTTATTAATCACTGTACTATTTATCTTGTTATCATATCCTTACTTATGATTGGTCTTTCTCCACACGAACACTGTAAACCTACTTTTGCCCGCCCCTGTATGTAGAGAACATAGTGTGAGCTCCCAAGAGCTGCGGGGCGCTTCCAGCACAGAACTGGATTGAAATGTCGGCATCCCCACCACACTCTGCCATTTACAGCATCACCACTTTGGAGGGATCAAGGGTCAGATCTGCACCGAACTGCCACACACAATTGGCCCTGACGTTGTCAACAAACATCAGGTCTCTTACAGAGCACAGGTTTGATAAATCTCCACTGTCCTTACTGAAGATATCAAGAACAAACCTGCAGAAACAGATACTTGAAACTCAGAAGATGGACGTGTCGCCTTGGGAACGCGCTTGCATTACATGGCGTGTCTCCCTGGTGAAACTCAGCCTTTGAGCCACAGGACTATTCACATCTATGATACCAGAAGGAGTCACAGGTGGGATTCCACTGCACACAACCTAAAATCGCTCCCTTGTTTTACTGGCACGAGGCTATTTTTCCAACGGATGGGGTTCTGGAGTCCGATTGCTCGGTTCCGATTCCTGCTCCCAACGCACTCAGCCGGGGAGTCCTTGACCGAGGTCTCTGACTCCGTCTGCCAGGCATCCTTCTCCATAAAATGATAAGTCCAGCTTCCTGGGGGACTGCGAGCATCACATGAGACAGTTCCTGGGAAGCACCTAGAACAGCTCCCGCGAGAGGGGTGCACACTTCACAAACCCTGGGCTACCTTTTTCTTCTTGGCATTGTTGTCGTTTTGTTACAGAAAGGTGCAGATGATTTGAAAGGAGTACTACTTAAAAATTCCTGTTGGTCTCAGGATCTTGTTCCATATTTTGAGATTTTGTTGCTACCGGTGACACAGACATTGTGTAATGCAGGTTCACTATAGAATTTTGAAGAATGATTTTGGTAACTGACTTTCTTAAATTTGGGATTAATATTAGTATTAAAAATATGCACATATATTCAGGACCTATTAAACTCTTCA
The DNA here is from genome assembly GCF_022682495.2 of Desmodus rotundus. Lineage (NCBI taxonomy): Eukaryota > Metazoa > Chordata > Mammalia > Chiroptera > Phyllostomidae > Desmodus > Desmodus rotundus. The sequence goes on along the minus strand of NC_071389.1, from coordinate 4,032,805 downwards.
GCGCTGAGGCGAGGACTCAGTGATGGCGAATCTGGAAACACCGCGTGGCCCACACAGGCGCTCACACACTGGTGACGCCAACACCAAGTGCTTCGGGGCAGGCTGGCGTCAGTCTGAGCGCCGCTGGGCCCCTCGCCGGCTGGGTTCCCGAATGACACCAAATACACAGCCTGGGCAAAGGTTTGTCGACACAGTGCAAGAAAATTTCTCAAGTTTTACATGTACATGGTTTATTTATTGTTTTTACTTAAAAAGGCATCTAATTAAAATATTAATAACCATTAAAAACAAGTGGATTCACACAGCTAATTGTAAGTTCAGTTGAAACAAAACTTCATTTGATTAAGTTTACCTGGTGAATCATAGTAAAATTTCACCCCATTGCAAAGTGATTCCATTTACACAGTGTTCTGTTTTTCATAAATCCTGACCTCTTATCCAAGAAAATACAGCCTTTTGGGCAACATTTATGTAAACACTGAAGCCTACAATACACATTTTTATTACTATAGTCATGAATATAAAAAGTAAATGAACCCGAACAACTAAGTGGACAGTTGGGCGAAGCCCCCGTGGGGGGCGGCAGCGGCAGTGCTGAGCCTCCGCCCTTGCAGGAGGGAGCAGGAGGACGTCGCGGTCCCGCCTCTAAACACAGCACTCGTCTACTTGCCAAAGCCCCAGAATGACAGTGGTCTGAGGACTCTGCCTACAGTGAGCACCGGCTTCAAGGGAAGCCTAGGAGAGCGCGCACTCCATCCAATGTGTACTAAGGCAAAGAAGTGAGCACATTTAGATCAAACACACACCCAGAAAGAATGGAAAAGAAGAGTACGTACTGTGAGGGGACGTAAGGCTTAAAACACACATACATACACAAATGCAGAGTGATCCCCTGGCAGCTGCGCCATTTCTGATTTGCGCAAATCAAGAATTTTATCGCTACAGAAGGTCACGATGGTTCTATGGATGGACAATATCCAGGACGACTGATTTTTAAAAATCTGATCATTTTCCACCAGGGGCAAAAATAAGAAAATAGCACACGAAATACAATGAGGGCTTCGGAAATCATTGAACAATCAAGGCGGAGTAGAATATGAGAGTTCTCTATTTGTAAAGTAGGAATATTTGCTTAATATTAAAAAATTCCAAGAAATGCCATAGGTAGCATCTGAAAAAGGTTCTGACACCTTCAGACACAATTACCTTCCAGGAAACAACTACTTTCAAACGCGAATCTAAGCTACACTGAGAAGCAGCCCGGAGGTCACCATGGATAGAAAAGTCGCTTCTCCTAGTCACTCTCAGGGTGCATTTTTATAAAAAGCTATAAAACTTGGAAGGAGGAAGAAGTGTTTTCCTAAAACAAAATAAAACAACAACAAAACAGAAAAATGAGTTAGTTGGTAAAGATAAAAGTTTACTGTGACCTCTATTTTCTTCTATTTCCTCTTTCTAGAGCCACTTGGGCGCAGCCTGCACATGTCATTCCAAGTGCGAGAAGGACTCGCCACCTTCTCTAGAGAACAGGGCCTGACTAACCAGGGAACAGCCCAACCACTTCTTCACAGTCACAAGGACGGCCATGTAGGAAGCTTGGATTTAGGGGGGAGTCTGCGCCCAGCCCCGCCTGCCCTGGACTCCCCAGCTCCCACAGACCCCTTCTCACTGTGTGGCCCCTGCTGGACACTTACCCAGCCTAAGGGCAAACAAAGGCAGTGCCAGCCAGGCCTCGGGCAGGGGTGGAGACCTTCTTGGTGTACATTGGTTGAAAAGAAAGAGTTAACTATTAGTTTTGGTTTAAACACATTTAAACACAGAAGCATTAAAAACCGGTATTACTTTTTATAATCATCATTTTAAAAACAAGAACTTTAAAAAGGGAAATGCCAATGGTTGAGTTAGAGTTAGAAGCTCTTTTGTTTTCAAATGATACGTGCAAAAGCTAACTTCAGCTCCCCAAGGAATAAGCTCGTTGTCAGTGGATCGATTTTTAGGATGAGACTCCAAGGGATCGATTTTTAGGATGAGACTCCAAGTTTCCGTGGAAGGTGGAAAACCGAGGGGAGCAGCATCAGTGAGAATGAAGGCTGAGCTGCCCCGTCGGAGCCGGGCCCCCGGCACCAATGGGCAGCGCACTCTAACACCGGTGATGCCGAGTGACGTGTGTGCTGTGAGGGAACCGGGTGTCTGGTGCTGATTACGGAGGGGCCGATCACCTGTGCAGATGCGGCACAGGTTTATGGGAACTGTGATGAGAAGTGTGTGGCCTGCAGATGGGATTTCCTCACATGCTCTAACAGGGAAATGATTTACGTAACAGCAGGGCAAAATCAGTAAGGCTGAGGTTTGGTTGGGGCTCTTTTCAGCTATTTTTCTCATTAGAGTTTATTTTGGGTGACACATGAAATAAAGTTTCGCTGTACACGTACCTTCTTCAAGGCCATCCAATCTCTTTAGAAGACAGCTAAACTAGGAAAAAAGCCTACTGACAGTTTTAACACATCAGGAACAGGGAGAAGGAAAAGACTATATACAAAGTCTGCTTCGGAAAAATGATGTCTATGAAAAAGTCAAGAAGGAAAAACCTTAATATTCAACGGTAAGATCCCGGCTGTTTAAGAGTCAGGGGTGGACAGAGAGGCGCAGAGAGGCCCCACGCCCAGCAGGTCCTGCGGAGGGCGTGCTGCCAACACCTCCACAGTCACTCAACTGCTGTCTTCTGGTGGGTCCTCACCACGAGGTCCTACAGCACCAGTGACCGAATCTTTGCTTTTGCAAGTGACACAGCCCTCCGAGAAAGAACAAAAGTAGGCAGGTTATTCAAGGCGATGTCACCTGGAAAGGTTTAGAATCAGTAAAATGCTAGCCAAACAAGCCACGTCTAATTCCCCCACCTATTCCTGTTTAAGAATATCTGTTACAGCTCATCCCTTATTATTAGAAGGCAAATGACAGCACCTCCTTAAAAGCTTTTGCTTACATTCTTTTGGGGTTCATTCTTCCTATACCCTTCTACTCAAAAACCAGAAAAACAGTATTCAAAAATTAGAGACGCTTAGAGTAACCAGCCCAGCTCCTGCACTTTGGAGAGACGGTATCCGGCCATCCTCAAACAACATGTGTGGATTCCCATGCCTTGTTCAACCCACAAGTCTCATACGCCTTTTTCTGGACATCTGTCTACCTTTCTATTTGCTTGTTGTAACTTTTAACTTCACTCATCCCCTTGCATCACTGTCACAGCCATCACCCCAGAGCCGACCCTGGGCCCACCAGCAAAGGGGACCATCCCTGGACAGGATGCTTGCATCTGGGCTCAGTGTGAAGACCTCTTAGGAGTGGGAAGAACACCTGGGTCCTTAGAAACTCCTGCTACGTGCGGATGCTGCCCTGGTGTGAAGCATACATCTTGAGTTTGAGTTCTTTTCGGTCACGCACACAGATCTGAGATGCAAACCTCCTGCATCTCACACTCTGGTAGTCACGTATCAGAGCAGGTGTCTTTGCTCCTTATGGCCCCGGAATATTCCAAGTGGTGGAATCAAAAAATGCTTGCAGTCGGAAAGACCTGCACCGAAAATCTGGAGACCTGTGTAACCTTACACAAATTCTTTAGTGTCTGCGTTCCTCACTCTGTGTCTACTGGCAAAGCAGGGGAGACAACACCTAGCACAGCAGCAGCAGCTGGGAGGACTGAAATTTTCAGTGGGGTCATGCAATGCATGTTCAGGGCCCAGGACCTGCCCAGCCCCGGGAACCCCACCTGTGACAGCTTTGTGGCGTGCTTACTTGGACATCCATTTCTGGAGGGAGAGTCTGGCTCTGGACCCAAGAATGCACCCGGGCCAGCTCCTCCCTCTGTCCGGGGGAGAACCGTGGCTGCTGACGCCTCATGCCCTCCAGCTTTTCCAGGTCTTCTTTCAGGACAACTTCTGTGACTCTGAAACAAAATGGACACATGCAACTTCAACAGTCCTGGACAAGGCCCACCTAAGGAGGGCCACTCTTCGTGGTCTGGAATGTGCTTTGCATCTCGTTACCACACACGAGGTACACGTTAGAAGCAACTGCATCATCTCCCTGTGCAGCTGGTGGAGCTAGAGCTCTCCCTCTGCGGAGAAGACCCGCCCGGAGCTCTGAGGGGGCAGAGGGCTCTCCTCTGCCTGCAGTGGGAGCAAGACCCAGAGCCTAGGAGGAGGAGCCCCGCGCTTAGGTGCCGCCTGGGAAAGCGCTGCCCTTCTCGTCATCCTCTTGCCTCATGAAGGTGACAAGTTTGCTTAGCCTGGACCCACATGCGTGCGGCACTCCCGCCCCGGCCCCTGCTTTAACAAATCACTCGTTACTGGACTTCAAATGAGTGAATCTGAAAATACATTTCCCTAAGAGTATGTATAAAAACATTCAAAAATCACTTTGTATTGAGAAACCATTGAGAAACTCCTATGGAAGTGGGTCTTTGAAGGCCTTCTCACCTCTCAGGCACCTGGTAGGTCATGAGAATGCACTCGGGGGTCTCCTTTATCATCGTCCAGATGGACTCGCCCGCTAAGCTGGGAAGCGCTGCTTTCGTCTGCACACCCGGAGACTGCTGCCCGTTCCGGGTGGCTTCGGAGGAATAGTCACTGCCAGCAAAACATACGCTGCTCTCACTGGTTCCTGTCAAGAGTCAACACGACAACAAATTAGAAAACGTCCCTCAGGGACTGGTGTGCCAGGCTGGCCCTCGTTCTTCAGTGACCGTGGCCATGACCTGATGCTCGTCACCTCCCAGCATGGCTGTCAGCCAGGTAACCTCCACCTGCAGCTCCTGGATCGTTCCCAGGCTTCTTCCTCAGCCCCCTGAGCTATGCCCTCTCACAGAGCCCCTAGAATGGCTCCATCTCAGCTCCCCCTCCTAAATCACCAAGGTCTCAGCTCCCCTTTCTCACTTGCTTGTCCATTTGTTCCTCTGCAGACGCGCAGCAGTGCCCTTGCCATTCAGCTAGCAGCCCGCCATTCAGTAACACTGTCTGCAAAACCTCAGACTTCTTTCTCCCTGACTTTGTGTAACTGTCAAAACGTCAGCTCATAAAGCCAGTGATCAACTCTCTGCTTATCCAAACCCTCAAGGCCACCGCCACGGAGGAAGGCACGTAGGACTCATTCTGCAAGAAATCCATTGTCCCCAGAAGGAGCATCAGAAAGCCTGGTAATCCTGCTATAGGTCTCTATCGTTTACTATCGCATCAAATATGTGACATCCTTAGGGACAATTTTGGTAAAACATGTATGTGTGTGACCTGGACACAGAAAACTGTAAACACTGCTGACAAGAATTAAAGACCTACATAAATCAGAAACACATCATGCACGTGGATCAGACTCGACACTCACAGGGGGGCGATTCCTCCAAAAGTGGCCTGCAGAGACAGCATGACGCTAATCAAATCTGGCAGGCTTTTTTGTATTTTGTTTTGTAGAAACCAAGAACCTGATTCTACAATTTATATGCACAAAAGACCTACAATATTCAAAATTATTTGAAAAAGAAGAATAAAGTTGGAGGACTCAAGCCACCAGTGTTGAAGACTTACCTGAAAGCTACATCAGAAAAATGTGGGGTTGCCCTATCGCTAGCCATAATGATAAACAGAACAGAGGCCAGAAACAGACCCTAACATAGACGGCCGAGTTGTTTTCAACAGAGGCGCCGTGGTAACTCAGTGGGGGGAAGGAGTAACCTTTTCAATGCGTGGGGCAGGAGCCACTGGATATCTGCGTGCGAGGCAAGCACATTGATCCCTACCTCACACCGTCTGCAAAAATCAACTGAAAATGGATCCCAGCCCTAACTCTAAAAGCCAACACTGTAAAATGTCCAAGACAGAGGCCATCTCAGTGACTTCTGGGAAGATGGGAGAGACTTCTTAAAGAGGACACACAAGCACAACTTATAAAAAAGTGATCCACTAGATTTCATTAACATTAAAAAATACTTTGCTCTTTAAAATGAAGCTAAAAATAAAAGATAAAATGAAAAGGCAAGCCACACACAGGGAGGAAATTTTTGCAAAACAAATATTTGATGGAGGACTTATATCCAGAATACGTACAGACCTCTTACCACTCAATAGAAAACTAACTCCCCCAAATGGGCAAAAGACCGGAACACATATGATGGCAAGGACATTATAAGACACTCAACACCGCTGGTCAACAGGAAAATGCGAAGGGAAACCATGAGGTGTCCCTACACTCCCCCACGGGAATGGCTGAGATTAAACGACGGGCAGTCCCCCGTGTCTGGCAGGACACGCTGCAGCTGGAGCACTCACGCGCTGCTCGCAGGCATGCGAAATGGTCTAGCCACTTTGGAAAACGGCCTGGCAGTTTCTTATAAAGTTGGCCGTATACATGACCTAGCAATTTCCTCCTGGGGTATTTACCCAAGAGAAAAGAAAGCCTGTGTCCACAAAACGACTTAGACTAGAAAGTTCGTCACAGCATTGAGAGTCCCACACTGGAAGCCCAATACCCATCACCCAGTGAATAGCTAGCTACATGGTGTCGCTCTGCTCAGTGGAGAAAAGGGGCAGGCCCCTGACGAGCAGTCAGGGTGGAGCTCAGCAGCACCTTGGGTGCTGAGAGTCCCAACACAGAAGGCCGCGTGCTGGGCAACTGCATCGACGTGCACTGCAGAAAAACCACCCCTCCCGTGACACAGGGCGGGTGGGTGGAGGCCCGAGGCCAGAAGGGCAGGGCAGGGGCCAACCCCACGGTCCCAGGAGAATGTCCCTGGGGAGGGAGGCGCTCCATCTGGTGATTGTGGTGGTGGGGATTCTAGCATATTTGTCTCTCGGAAATCTTGTTTTATACACCTTAATGTGGTGCGTCTTGCTGTAAGTAAATAAACCCCAATAAAGCTTATGAAAAAACAAAAAGGAAAAGGAAAAAACATCAGTGCAGAAATGAAGCAGCCCATCCTCACAGACCTCTGGGCAGCAGAGCCTGAGGAAAGCATCATTTGGACCCCCTACCTGATGCCGCAGAGCCAGGTCCAGACGGAGACTCCTGGGGAAGGGACAGGGCGCCCGCAGTACAACGGTGGCTGCCCTTCCCGCTGTGGTCTGTGACACACTGCTAGAAAGTGAGAACACAAGAAAACAATTGTAACATGTTACAAAATAACTGGGAGAGCTTTCACTTCACAAACAGAATAAAATGCCAGGTAAAACTGAGATGCTGAACAGTGACGGCCTGTCCCCAAGAATGTGGCCCAAGTTCCTCTGTACGTAAAATTCAAGACACTGTTTTTTGAGCACTGACTACATGCTACAGGCCATACAACTGTGTGCATTAGTGTTTTTTTTTGTCATTCAGAACAGAGGCACCAAACATTTTGTACGTTCTAAGCAGTGTCCCCCATACTAGGAACACAACCGTAAACAAAACAAAGGTCCCGCTTTCCTGGAACTCACACTGCCTGTGGGTGCGGGATGAACTCTATAAGTATTATTTGTTTAATCCTCAGAATAAGCTATGAAGTATTAATCTTTCCATTTTTCAAATAGGGAAACGAAGGCAAAGATAAGTTCAATAACTTGCCTAGCTGACCCATCAGCTACCAAGTGGCAGGGCTGGTATCTGAACTCACGTCTCTTCCGCAGCCCAGGAGTTGCTCCCTGGGCTGTACTGCCGGGCCTCAAGATTTCTCGCAAGCGCACTCATGTTAGGCTTTCAAAATTAGGCACATTTTCTTGATTTGGATGTGTTAAAAAGAAAAGGGTAATTATACCTTGAAGGGAAGACTGAGAATAACTTCGTGTAAATATTCACACTCATCTTGGACCCTATTCCAAAATGTCACTTGGAAATCTGAGAATGCCTTTTTAAGTAATGGGATGAAAAGTTGAAGAAAACTGACCAAAAAAATTCTCAATTTTTGAAAATGGCACGTACAAATGTGAAACTATAAACTGCCTACTTTACTGATGAGTAAAACTGGCAAACTGACACTCTCCTACCCCACCACACACCCGCTGCCCTAGGGAGATTGCGAAATTCCTGTCTTGTTGGTATGGCTTACTCCTGTCTTTCCAGACCACAGCCTCAGTCGCAGGTAAGGAAACGCATTTCATAGACAATGAACATGGTAAGTTAATGAGTGGATATCGAACTTTAGAGGCGGATAAAACTTAGATCATACCGAAAATGTGGAAGTGCTTTGGGAAAACCACACTCAGTATCTTAAGAAACCGGGACACGGCAGATCTCTCCCCTTCCTGCCTTCAAACCAGAGCTGGAGGGCTGGGGGCCGTTCCCATGGAACCACAGTGGCTGGCACGGGGACTGTCCCGCTCCGGCGCCTGTGCGGAGCCCGGGGTGAGAACCTCCACTTCAGCAGTTTCCTCAGTCATGTGCTGAGAGCGGGTCCTTTCCCGCCTCCGCTCTGGGCGCCACTCCTCCTCACCTGCTCTGCAGATGCGCAGGACCCGGGCAGGTCCTCCTGCAGCAAGTCCAGCTGCAGCGGCGAGCTGCCCCTCGAGCTGAGAAACGGGGGCTCGTCGCTCTGGCTGTCCCAGGGCTCCCCAGCCCTCCTCTGGTCGGTGACTAGAGGTGGTGCTGCCACGTGTGGAGCCACTGCCGACACTGAGATCGGGGTTTCAGAAGGGCCTGCTGCTCCCAGGAGTGGACATGGGGAGAACGCTGGTGCCAACAGATGACAGGCGGGGGGGTCAGGCAGGAAAATGGTCACGTAAGGCAAAGGGACAGCTGGGAAAGGCAGCCTGGGCAGACAGTCCAGTGCTGTCACCGAGGCTGCGTGCTCTCTCCCCAGTGAGGTCACGGTGGGTAGAGGGACAACTGGGACGAGGTACGGGGCCTGGCCGGGAGCCACCACAGCCGGGAGCGACAGGCCGGGGGTGTGGAGAGTGGAGGCGGGGGCCGAGCACCAGGGTGGCAGGTTCTGGGCGTCTGCTCTGATGTGGGGACAGAAGGTGTCCTTAGCGCATTGGCTGTCGAGCGGCTCTCGCAGCTTCTTACGCCTGTGCTTCCCCTTCTTGCATCCAGCCGGCCGGGTCTGCCTGGACGTCGAGTCTCCTGAGAGGACAGAGAGGAGGCACACAGTGGAGACCTAACTGTAGAGGAGGGAGGCTGCCGTGTGCGGGGAGGGGCAGGGGTGACAGGGAGATTACAACACCCACTCTGTCTGCTCAGGGACAGTGAGCAGCTCTGAGAAGATGAACAAAATCCCGGGTACAAGTGATGCTGAAAATAAACTGATGTCAGCATCTGTCTGTCAGTTCCTCATCAGTTTCATTGCCCCCTACCCTCCTGATACTCACAGATGACTTACAAACTTGACAGCTATGTACAGGAATGGAATGCAGTTAAAAAACGTAATTACCTTGAACATAGGAATCTTTAGCTTTGCTTCTGCTTTCTTGCTGAAGGTAGGAGCTGTAGGGGGACGACAGGATCTTCTCCCGGAATTTGTCCACATAGTTCTGTTCTTCCTTCTGCGTGTGGGCCGACAGGACAGCCTTCGTGAGCCCCACGTGCCTGAAGTCTTCTGAGGTCAGAGGAGCCGCCTGTGTGGGGGGCGTCCCAGGCTCACAGGCGAGGGTGGTTTCCTCGGCTGGAGTCAATTCTGCTGAGGTGGAAGAAGAAAGATTTAATTTCAATTGCTAACGACTATTTGCATTTCTTTAGTTTTACCAATTTAACAACCTTTCAGTAAGTTTTATGAACATTATAACTGCCAGAATACAAAAAAGTTCATCAACCTAGCACATACGTTCTATTTTTCTGCCTGTCTTTATATTCTTTGTACATCTGTATATTCATTTTATAGAGCTGTAGTACCTGAACTTATGTATTTATTTAAATCTTGCTTTTATTGTAAATATTTTCCTATCTCCCTAAACTTTTCAAAATGTTCCTTTTTATCTTTGAGTTTATTTTTCAATCTGTAATATATTCATGTGGTTCAAAAATCAACAAGCTCTCTCTGACTCATCAGCAGCACCATCTGATCCCACAACAGTTTGTCTCTGGCTTCTCCCCACCAGCCCACAGCCCCATCAGCACTACACCCTCCCCGGAAGGGGGCGCTGTGAGGGCAGAAGGGCGGCTTCTGTGAGGACCATGGAGGGACAGGGAGAGGCACAGGGTGACAGCTCAGCCCGTGTGGATGGACATACCACAGAACCCAAAGGCAAATCAGAGCTAATCTGAAAACCTGATGTCAACACAGCTGCCACTACTTTTTCCTTCACCCACCAATTTGTGATGAGTAGTGAGTAAGTCAAAAGAATTAAAGCATTAAGGCATTAAAAAGGAATAAAAAGAAAATATGAGAGTTATTTACCAACTCATTATATTGTTAAATGAACAGAGTGGTCAAACACAAAAATTTCTCTGTGTGTGTTTCTCTGCATATATATGATGTATCCAGGCCCAACTACAAAGTCGGAAACAGACGCCTTCTCTCGAGGTCCGCCACCCGGGGGCCTGCCCGCATCAGCGGCGGCAACACAGACCGCGGGCTCGCCGCTGCAGGCCGTGCTCCAAGTGCTTCACCTGGGTCAGCTCATTTGACTGACAAGTGGCATAACTAAGAAACACAGTCTAAAACATGTGTGTATATGTAACCAATATAAGAAGACATTTCCCAAAATACTTGAACTGAATTAAAGAGAAAGTATTTGTAATTTAGCCATTATTGCTCGGCAAACGGTATCAATGACTTTTATCTCCTCACAGCGGCGTGTGTAGTGTGCAGTCTGTGTGAAGTCCAAGGTCAGTGTAGTACCTGGCTCTGGCGGTGGCACGTGGACCATGGTGCTGCTGTAACTGCACTGGCTGATGCCAGAGCCGGGGCTCAGTGCCGCCGTGGACGGGCTCCGGGGAGCGCCCCCTTTGGCACGGGCGGGCTGTCCATGAGCAGGCACTTCCGACTTAGCTGCGGCCGGGATCTGGGAACCGGCTGCGGATGGGAACAACGGACCGTGAAAAGAGTAATCCCCAGTGGGAAATTCCTGAGAGAGACCCAACAGCTCAGACACTGATAACTGACAAATGATGACCTGTGGGCGCAAAGAGGGCTATGAGGCTGAGATCGGCTGTGACTGCAATGAAAGAATTAACGCCACAAAATTAAAGAGAAACAGAGAGAAAGGGGTGGCTTTGCAGTAATTCTTTTCATCTAACAACGAAAGGCACTCCTCTTACCTTGCAAAGCCTGGACATCGTCTGCCTTGGGGTGCTGTCTGTCTTCCTCCGAGGATGACGTGGTGTTTGTGCAGGATATGCACTTCCTTTTCAAAGCCGGGATGCTGTAGCTCTTCAGGTATCTGCGACGACAAAGAGAGGTCAGGTAGTCTTACCTGGCCCCTGACTTTGCCATCCCCCCCTGTTTTTTTAACACCACTTCTGGTTGGGATGGACTGCATCTCCTTTTATTAAACAAGTAAATGGAATACATTTGACATGTAACATTGTATCGGTTTAAGGTGCGCAGCATGTTGACATATTAACATACTATAATATGACTGCAGTTATAGATAGGTATCACCTTGTACAATACAGTATCTTACTGTGTATAGTCATTATACTGTGCATTACATCTCTGTGGCTTATTCGCCACTCATTCTAAGTTCGTACCCTTAAACACCATCACACTTGCCCCCATGCCCAATCCCCTGGTAACCTTCATTTTATTGGTTTTTTTTTTTTTACAAGTTTAACTTTCTTAGATTCCACGTATGTGCTACCATAAGAACTAGACTTTCTGTTTGACTTACCTTGCTTAGTGTACTGTGCTGAAGGTCCATCCACATTGTTCCAAGTGGGAGGCTGTCTTCCTTTCTCTTGGCTGAATAATATTCCACTGTGTACATACTGCACTTTTTAAAATCCATCTGTTGATGAGCATCTGAGGTGTTCCCACAGCCTGGCTATCACAAATAATGCTGTCCCAAAACACAGTAGTACATGTATCTCGTCAAAACCCTGTTTCCGTTTCCTCTGGGTTCAACCCCGAGGTTGAACTTCTGAAGTGTATGATAGATTTCTTTTTAATTTTGGATGAGCCTCCATACTGATTTCCACAGTGGTTGGACTAATTTACATGTCCACCAACATTGTGTAAGGGTTCCCTTTTCACATCCTCACGGCACCTATTGTCTCGTCGTCTTGCTGATACCCACTCCGAAAAGGTGTGAGGTAATAGCTCATTATTGTGGTTTTGATTAGCATTTCCATGATGATTAGAGATGTCGAACATCATTTCATGTGTTGGTTGGCCATTTTGATTTCTTCTTTGGAAAAAATGTCTATTTAGTTCTTCTACCCATTTAAAAATCAGATTTTTGTTGTTGCTGTTGACTGACCCCTTCGTGTTTTTTTGATATTAACCCCCATCTGCAATAGTGTTTACTATCTAAAATCTCCATTCTGTAGGTTGTTTTTAAATGTTGTTCTTTTGCTGTGCAAGACGCTTTTGAGTTGGACGCCGTTCCACTTTTGGACTTCTGTTGTTGTTTGCACTTCTGGCATCGTATTAAAAAATCATCGCCAGGAACAGCATCAGTCAGCTTCTTCCCCACGTTTTCTTCCAGGAGTTTTATGGTATCAGGTCTTATGTTCTAGTTTTTGATCTATTTTGAGTTAACTTTTCTGAGTGGTATTGGATGGGGTCTAATTTCATGGTTTTGCATGTGTTTCTTCAATTTTCCCAGCATGGTATGCTAAAGAAACCACCCTTTTCCTATTGGGAGTTCTTGGCTCCCCTGTCAAATACTAGGTGAATGTATTATACCTGTGTCTACGTCGGCACCATACATGGCATCGATGTGTTTGTGTGCATACTGATTTTTCTTACCATAACTTTGTAGTGTCGTTTGAAATCTGGACGTGTGACACCTCTGGACTTGTCTTTTTTCCTCAGGGTTGCTTCGGAGTCTTTTGTGACTCCACGCAAATTTTAGGATTGTTGCTCCTATTTCTGGGAAGAATGCCTTTGGTGTTTTGATGGGGGCTGCACTGAACCTGTAGATAGCTTTGGGCAGTGTGGCCGTTTTGACAATATTAATTTTTCCTACCCACGAACATGCGATGTCTGCATTTGCTGTGTCTTCCATTTCTTGCAGCAAAGTCTCGTAGTTCCCACTGCACAGATCTTTCACTTCCTTGGTTAAATTTATTCCTATGTATTTTATTGTTTTGTAAACGAGATGATTTTCTTCCTTTTTTTCCAGATGCTTCGCCATTAGTGTAAAGCAGTGCGACTGACTGCTAGGCTGACTTTGCAGCCCGCCGCTTTACTGACACCGCTGGTTAATTCTGACAGCTTTCTGACGGCCTCTTTGGGATTTCCTATATGTAAGATCAAATCATAGCAAATACTAACAATATTACTTATTCCTTTCCAGTTTGGATGCCTTTTATTTCTGGACTTTCAGTATTATATTGAATAGGAGTGGTGAGAGTGGGCACCCTTGTTACTGACCTTAGAGAAAACACTTTTCCTCCACTGAGTGTACTGGTAGCTGTGGGTTTGCTGTACATGGCCTTTACTATGTTAAGGTATGTTCCTTCTATACCCAATTTGTATGTTTTATTTTTTTTAAATCATAAAAGGATGTTGTATTTTATCAAATGCTTTTTTTACATTCTGGGGATGAATCCTTGCATTCTAGGGATAAATTCCACTTGCTCATGGGGTATAACCCTTTGAATGTATTATTAAACTTGCTAATATTTTGCTGAAAAGCTTTGTATCCACATTCATCAGGGATACTGATCTAGTTTTCTTTTCCTGTGGTACCCTTACCTGGTTTTGGCGTCAACATAGTGCCAAATGCTCTCTCTTTCCGGAGCACCCATTATCCTTACGTTGGCTTTTGGAATGGTATCTGATAGCTCTTGTAGGGTTTATTCAATTTTCAAAAATCTTGGTTTTCTTTCTTCTTCAACCATAGTTATTTCTAGATTCCTATCCTCCACCTCATTAATTCTTCCATCTGACCTGTTGTATTTCCACAATGCATTCTTTTCGTTTAAAGATTTTACTTATTTAGAGAGAGGGGAAGGACTGGAGAAAGAGAGGGAGAGAAACATCAATGTGCAAAAGACACACGGATCGGCTGCCTCAAATGTGCCAACTGGGGACCTGGTCCGTAACCCAGGCATGTGTCCTGACTGGGAATCAAACCCACGACCCCTTGATCCACAGGCCAGCACTCAATCCACTGAGCCACACCAGTCAGGACTCTGATGTATTCTTCATCTCATTTATTGAGTTCTTCAGTTCCAGAATTTGGTGCTTTTTTAGAATTTCAATCTTTTTGGTAAAGCACTCCTTCTATTCGTTAGCTTCATTCCCGAGATCGCTGGATTGCCCTTGAGTTTTCCGGTAGCTTGCTGATTTCTTCATACAGCGGAGATTGCACTTTTATCGGTTAGATGGCAACAGCCACATCTTTGGATCTGGTTATTGGAAAACTGCTATTTTCTCTTTGTGATCCCCTTGCCGTGGCGTTTCACGGTGTTTGACGTGAAGTGCCCCTCTCCTGCCCTGGAAGTAGCAAACCCCTTTCTTATTTAGGCAAGGACTTGTCACTTTGTTTCTAACAGTTTAACACGCCCAGAAAGTGGTGCTATGGTAACAAGTTTTGGGTGTGCCTTACCAGTGCTAAGGTTGGGAGCACATACCTTTAAAAAAGCTGCCAGAAGGAAAAACCAAGTGCAGAGCAGAACGGGAGAACTGTGTACTCAGCACTGGGGCTTTAGGTGGGCCCGTGGCCTGAGAGAGGGGTCCTCAAGTCCGGGGTGGGGGCCCCCAGAGGTTCATGGACAGTCCTCTTGCCAGAATCCCGGGCAGACATCTTCCTTCTGTTGTCTTTGCCTGCCTATGTCCTTTTCCTTTCTATCACTGTGGTCTCTCCTCATAGAGCAATGGATTCCTCCAACTTCAGGATGCCCAGCTGGGCCAACCCCCGTCTACCATGCTCACTCTCCATCTCCTCTACCAGGAAGGCCGTGCGGGCCCCCTTCTGGATCTGTTGCTGCTGCTGCTGCTGCTGCTGCTGAGGGCCCGCCCGCCCGCCCGCCCGCCCGCGTGCAGGCGCACAGGTAGGCCAATCTCCCGCGTGTCCTGCTATGCCGGGCAGAGGTGCTTTCTCACAGTTAGGATGGCCAAGAAGTTGACAATTGAAGGAGAGAGAAAAAGGATGATGCTGACCGTGTACTTCTTCCCTGATGGCATCTTCCCCGACATCCCGGCCTGAATTGCCGCGGGGCTGCCTCTCTCCTACTGTGGGGGGAACTGATCTCACAGCATTAAGACCTGAAAAGTGCAGGTCTCCTCTTCTCAACCATCCAGTAGCCCCTTCAAGAAGGAATGTGTCTTCTAATTTTTTGCATCCCCCGAAGTGCTGAATGAGTTATAAACTATATGTAGTAAGCGAGAAGTCCCTAATATTGATTTATAGTGAAAAATCAAGACAACAGCTATAAAAAATTATATAAAGGCTTCACAGACACAATGTTATGCTTTTGGAAAAACTACTGTTATCAAAACTTGTGTTTCATACCTGATAACACTATCAATGCAGTTTATCTGCTGATAGGATGGGCTATGCTGATCTTTTCTCAAATCCTCACAAGACTCAGTGTTCACGCTATTGTTTTTCAATGTCTGTAAAGATGAAAAGGCCTTCTGCTCACCTAAAAGAGAATGAAAGTATGTACAATTAAAAATAATTATTCTTTTTTAAAAAAGGTTTTATTTTTCCTTATTTTTAGAGAGAGGGGAAGGAAGGAAGGAAGAGAGGGAGAGAAACATCCGTGTGCCAGAGATAATTGGACCAGCTGCCTCTCGCACACCCCAACCAGGGACCTGGCTGGCAACCCAGGCATGTGCCCTGACAGGAATCAAACCAGCGACCTTTCGATTTGCAGGTCGGCGCTCAACCCACAGAGACACACCAGCCAGGGCCAAAAACACATTATTCTTGCGAACATGTACTTATTCAGCAAAATGAAATCATGGTACTTCAGAATAAATACATTCCATAGAGTATCACACAGCTATTAAAAATGAGCTCAGTTCTAAATGCACTGATACGAAAAGATAGCTGTATGATTATTTTCTAAAAGCAGAGTGAAACAAATACTTGGGGCAAAGATTCTCAAGGAATGAAGCCACTGGGCAAAGGGCTGGCGACCTGAAACCACCTGCACGATGGGGCCGTCCTGGCACCGAGAGTGGGCACCGGGTGCCGTGCGCGTCCTAGGTGTCGCCAGGAAAAGTGCGCAGCACGGCTGTGTTGGCTTGGTGCCCAATGGCACTTCCTGTGATGCCCGAGGGTAGGTGGTAAGAAAGTGAATACAGCAGGAGGGGACAAAGGATTTCTACCCTGAGAACACACACAGAGGTCAGGACATGACACTGTGGCCCTGAAGTGAGGCCCTGGGCCAACGCAGAGCACACAGCACTGCCGGGACCAGGCCATAAAGAAAGCACTTCGAAAACTTAGATTTTAAATCCGCCCAAAGAATTTTCTCTGCCAAGACATGGGATAACGACGCACAGCAAGACAGACATTTAAGATGAACTCTTGAGGAGAGAGGGAATCCGACAGTTTCAAGGGACAGAAAAAGCTGTTATTTCTACCTGGCACCCTCACACACAGAAGGCTGACCCCACCAACATGAGAGGGGCACAGCGCAGTGCGGGCTCGCTAGTCCGGAGGGCGCGCTGCCGGCCCTCCTGCTGTGGGGGTCACGTCCAGTCCTGACGCACGGCAGTGGTCACCGCCGAGAGAGGGAAACTCCCCGCTACCGTGTGGACGGACAGCGGTAGGGACCGTGCAGCATGTTCAGGTGCCCAAACCTGTAGCAACTCCCAAATTCACATTAATACTCAGGGAGGAAAGTGAAGGGGAATCAGCTAAATTAGAAGTTAATAAAATTGGATGTCTACCTTACTGAACTCTCCTCTGCCACATAATGCAAGTAGGTTAAATTTTTCAAAAGAATGCCATTTTCACGACTGACCCAATTATGCAGTGCTGCTTAAGTCATTATTTGAAAAAAGTATAAATATATAAAGAAAAATGCCAAGATTTTTCATTTAACTTAGGTCGTAAGTGTTCTCCATTTGTTTGAAATGACAGGAAGGGATTAGTATTTTAATATACTTTATTACCTAAAATGTATTCTCAAATGAACGCTTGGTTTACAAACAGCTCATGAGGGGGAATCTACGAACATGCTGGTATCAGAAGTCGATTCTTTAGAAGTATATTGCAATTATGTTTTTTAAGATTTTATTTAATTTTTAGAGAGGAGAAGGGAGGGAGAAAGAGAGGGACAGAAGCACCAATGTTTGAGAAAAACACCAATCGGTTGCCTCTCAGGTGCCCCCAACTGGGGACCTGGCCTGCAACCCAGGCATGTGCCCTGACTGGGAATCGAACCAGCAACACTCTGGTTTGCAAGCTGGTGCTCAACTCACTGAGCCACACCAGCCAGGGGAAGCAACCACACTCTAGTGCCCTTGAGTTTTCAGCACAGCCATTGCTGCTGCCATCATCATCAGCATTGTTACTACCCCAGCAAGTGACTCTCGAAGGGGCAGCATGGCCTCACGGCCCCACGCTCACACACTCACACCCCACATCTGTGCAGAAGAGTGCAGGGCGCACCAGGTGCCCTGCTGACTCACCGCCAGGCTGTCCTGGGCGCGTCCGCAATGCTTGCTTGTTGGGTGATTTGGTCATTGACTCGATGTACAGCTGCTGACCCAAATTTTTAATTTTGTTTACACTGGCATAGA
Organism: Desmodus rotundus; assembly: GCF_022682495.2. NCBI lineage: Eukaryota > Metazoa > Chordata > Mammalia > Chiroptera > Phyllostomidae > Desmodus > Desmodus rotundus. Next base: position 4,014,981 of record NC_071389.1, on the reverse strand, counting down.
CCTGCTGCAAAGTCAACTTAGGGGAAAGAATAAAATGTGTTTCAAATATTTTAAAATGAACATTAAAAGGCACATAACAAAATACACTTAACTTCTGGTTCTCTGAACACATGGTGATGAAAAGCGAAGCAACGACCTGAATCAGTTGCCCACTGCACCACACAGTACGGACAGAGCTAAGTCGGTCTGCTCCCAGACTGACCACCGTCAGACGCAGGGACGCGGGGGCTGGGTGAAAAAGGCGAAGGGTGTAAGCAGCAGAAAACAAACAAGCAAACAAAAACCTCATAGACACAGATGCAGCATGATGACTACCAGAGGGAAAGGGGGTGCGGGGAGGGAGAAAGGTGTAAAGGGGTACAAATGGTAATAGAAAGAGACTTGAAGTGATGAAAACAGAATAGAGTGTACAGATGATGTGTTACAGGATTGTATACCTGAAACCTGTATAATTTTATTAACCAATGTCACCCCAATAAATTCAATAAAAAACAAATAAATAAATCTCTCCGTAACATGCTAATATTTAGAAAGCACACTATTAACCCAAATATCACTTTCCAAAGATGGTATTTTCTGTTCACAGTTTCCCAAACCAAACAGATGAGAACCTCTGCTACCAGGGAGGGTCTTCACATTAAAAGCATGACTGAGAGGCTGCGTGCCGAGCTGCAGAACCGGTACTGTGACCCAGGTAACGCGACAGGGGGGACAGGGAGCACGCCTGCCCACTCACCGGCTCCTTCTGGGCGTCCTCCCCGCAGGGCCCGCTGGACTCACTCGAGGAGGCCACGCTGACGTGCTGCTCCTGGGACCCACTGCTCCCCAGGCTGCCGTAGCCGCTGGACGCACTCATGTGAACTGGCTGCGAGGACAGGGGCCCGACTTGGGGGTTACTGGCCACGTGGAGGTTAGAGTTAAGCATCAGCCCTCAGAGCTTATCTAAGTCATCACACAATGAAGACTAACATTTCTGAAATCCTGTATTAGGTGTGTGAAGGCTGATGCTTTTCACCCTAATGCAGACATGAGAAACATTCCCCTCTTGTTTCCGTAATTTTCAAGGGCAAAATCTAGTTTTCTAGTCTAAGCAGGTATTTCTGGAACAAAATTTTTTTAAAAAAATAGGCAGGTAGCTTGCTCTTCAGGCTGCGTGCAGGACAGACAGAACAAACGAGATACTCGGCGCAGCTCTCCCAGGAGTGCCCCCCACCGATGCCGCGCGAGCCCTGGAGGGTTCCCCTTCAGCACCTGCTTTCCAAGTTTGCTCCTTGACTCTCTAATGGAAGTCATTTTTGGTATCTGTTTTCAACAGGCAGTTTTTCCTACTTCTGCCTTATAATAACCAGACACTGAGACTGGCCAGCCCCCTCCCCCACCTTGAAAACTGGAATTATTCTAAAAAATACTCAAGCCAAAACCCAGAGGTTGAACACACTGGTCATTCTCAGAATACAAGAAGACTTCTCTCACTTAGAATAACTTCTCTGTCTCACTGTTCACTGTGACTCACTTTTGTCTGAAAACGAGTTATTACAAAATGTTCTGTGTATTTAATGCAGAAAAAGGGAAAAAAATATTAATAAAATTTAATTTAAAACCATTAGAGAGGAAGACAAAAAGCTCTGGAATGCAGAGGGTAAGGCCTTCTCTTCGCAGTTTATGTCTGTGAAGTGACTTTACTAAGACAGAATACTAATATAAAACACTATCATGGGAATTTTGTATTGTTTTTTAAAATCATTTTATCTCCGACCGGTGTGGCTTGGTTGGTTGGGAGTCATCTGACAAAGCAAAAGGTTGCTCGCTGGTTGAATCCCTGGTCAGGACACAAGCCTGGGTTGTGGGCCAGGTCCCTGGTTGGGGGGTGTACAAGAGGCAACCGATATTTCTCTTGTATTGACGTTTCTATTCTTCTCTTCCTCCCACCCTCCCCCCTATCTAAAAATAAACAAATGAAAAATTTTTAAAAACCTCTCATTTTACCTGTAACAGAAGTTTGTGAATTTGTTCTTGTAATTCTGTTATGTCTTTGTCATTGTCGTCTGTCTTTTTTATTCTGGTAGCAAAAACATCCTCATTCAATGGACTCCTGCAAAATACCAAGTAAAGGTTGAGCCAAGCAGTGTAAAATTCATTGCCAATGAAGTATAATGCGGTTTTTTTTTTTTTTTTAAATATATTTATTGATTATGCTATTACAGTTGTCCCATCCCCCCCCCCACTCCACTCCATCCTGCCCACCCGCCTCCCTCCCACATTACCCCCCTATAGTTCATGTCCATAGGTCATACTTATAAGTTCTTTGGCTTCTACATTTCCTACACTATTTTTACCCTCCCGCCGTCTATTTTCCACCTATCATCTATGCTACTTATTCTCTGTACCTTTATCCCCCTCTCCCCCTCCCACTCCCTTAATGACAACCCTCATGTTCTAGTTGTTTGCCTAGTTTGCTCTCGTTTTTGTTTTATGTGTGGCCGTTAATAACTGTGAGTTTGCTGTCATTTTTACTGTTCCTATTTTTGATCTTCTTTTTCTTAGGTAACTCCCTTTAACATTTCATATAATAAGGGCTTGGTGATGATGAACTTCTTTAACTTGACCTTATCTGAGAAGCACTTTATCTTCCCTTCCATTCTAAGTGATAGCTTTGCTGGATACAGTAATCTTGGATGTAGGTCCTTGCGTTTAATCTTGGGTAATGTAATTATGATGTGCCTTGGTGTGTTCCTCCTTGGGTCCAGCTTCTTTGGGACTCTCTGAGCTTCCTGGACTTCCCGGAAGTCTATTTCCTTTGCCAGATGAGGGAAGTTCTCCTTCATTATTTGTTCAAATAAGTTTTCAATTTTTTGTTCTTCCTCTTCTCCTTCTGGCACCCCTATAATTCGGATGTTGGAACGTTTCAAGGCGTCTGGGAGGTTCCTAAGCCTCTCCTCATTTTTCCAAGTTCTTGTTTCTTCATTCTTTTCTGGTTGGATGTTTGTTTCTTCCTTCTGGTCCACACCATTGATTTGAGTCCCAGTTTCCTTCTCATCACTATTGGTTCCCTGTACATTTTCCTTTGTTTCTCTTAGCATAGGCTTCATTTTTTCATCTGTTTTTCGAATAGATTCAACCAAGTCTGTGAGCATATTGATAACCAGTGCTTTGAACTGTGCATCCGATAGGTTGGCTATCTCTTCATCGCTTAGTTGTATTTTTTCTGGAGCTTTGAAGTGTTCTGTCATTTGGGCCATTTTTTTTTTGTCTTGGCGCGTCTGTTACTTTAAGGGGCGGAGCCTTAGGTGTTCATGGGGGCGGGGTAACGCTGGTCGCTGTGCTGTGACAATGTACATGGGGGCGGGGCCGAGAGGGAGCAATGGCGCCTGCCTCACTCTCCTCTGGATTTCAATCTTTCACTCCGATACCCACAATCAAACTGGGCCACTCTGGTGCTGGTTCCCGAGTAAGTGGGCCTGTGCACACTCTAGGCCCCTGTGGGTCTCTCCAACGACCTCTCCTGTGAGGCTGGGAGTCTCTCCTGCTGCCGCCCCAACCCCCACGGGCGTTTTCAATCAGAGTTTTGAGGCTTTATTTCCCTGAGCTGGAGCCCTGGGTTATGTGGTCTGCTTCTCTGCCCGCCGTTTGTCCAGTTTCTCTGTGGGCGAATGTGGTGCCGCGGGGTGCTACCCGTTGCTCTGCCTGCCCGGCTCTCCGCCACTCTGAGTCCGGCCCTCTGGGTTTATCTGTGTAAATGTGGGGCCACAGGGTCTGCTAGTGCTCGGACTGCCTGCGCCATTTGTCCCACACTCCGCCAGTCTCAGTCCCGCCACAGCCACTCGAGTCCTCTCCACCCCGGTGCCCGTCTCCGCCCCTCCTACCAGTCTGGATGAATGGTTATTTTCTATTTTCTTGGTGTTGGCCCCCCTTGCTGTTCGATTCTCTGTCAGTTCTGGTTGTGCGAGGAGGCGCAGTGTGTCTACCTACGCCGCCATCTTGGTTCTCCCGGTTTTTAATATTCAAATAATAAACCTATGTTTCTACAAAGCCACTCATTGACTCTGAATACAGAAACTATGAATCTAAAATTCTATTCACAGAGGCAGAGAAAGCACTGATAAACACATTAGCAGGCTTCTTTAGTCTCTCTGTAGCTATCTTTCTACAGTTGTTTCCGTTGTTATATGAATCTAAAATCAGTGGCAAGGAACCTCCTCAGCTACTGAAGTATCTTCAACAGCTCATGAGTCCTCCCCCCCAAATTTGATTATGTTAGCCATGTTTACATATACTTTTTTAAATTGTGATGAATCACTCTGTACTCCAATTGAGAAACATTTTCAGAAGAGCCAAAGTCATCTTATCCTCAGGTTTTATACAGAGGTCCGCTGGGAAATGGCTCTTGGCAGGGCCCTATAGACCTTTAACATGGGGAAGAGGGTAGGCGTTTGTTTCCATTCCTGCAGGTCCTGTCTGGCTGCCAGCCAAAAGAGTAAAGCCTTATCATGAGCGGGACAGATGTCCAGATCCGCGACCTGGAGGCAAGAACCGATCAGCTAGCAGGCCAGATGGCCCAGCCGACACTGAACCACCAGAAGGAACATGGACATCCACGGCGTCAGACACAGGTCTCAGTCCGCCAGCGGAGAAGGATGGGGCCTACCCCAACGACAGGAGCCGAGGCCCAGGTGCCTCCTGCGGAGAGCAACGACCCCCCAGCGCCCCATAATGTTTCCTTTAGGTGTGCCCCACTACCTGGGGAGACACCAAGGCTCTTAATGCTCGTGCCGAGGAGATTCTTGCTGAAACAATAGTAGAGGACACCCCGGAGAACAAGCTTATCGCTTACCTAACAGTGCTGTCAGCCAATTCAGCCTGTCCTTATTAACACTTCATGCTTTCCTTTAAAGGAGCAACTTTATGCTCCTAAAAACTCGTTCAATGGGCTGAATTTACAAGTTTGGGTCCTAGCAGCCCTTGGGTGCCCCCTTGTCTTAGTCCTTATTTGTGCTTTACGATATATATGGAGGTTGTTTTCTTGAGATTGCATTCAGAAGAGCAAAAAGTAGGTTTTGGAAACTTAACAACTACAATTGATTTCACAAACAGAAAAGGGAGAGATGTTGGGAACTGCCGTGCCTGGTTTCAGAGACTGTAACCCTCCATGGCGAAGGCTGAGTGAGAGACCTTGAGACCCTAAGCCACTAAGGAGACAAAGCTTATCTCCCTGGCAAGAGCACCACCTCTGCCCACTTTACTTCACCCTGCCTGGCCCCCAGTACATGACCAGTTAGCCAATGATGGGTAAGATTCCTCAAGGGAAGGACAACCTAAGACAGGCACAGTCATGAGGGGGCCCTTAGGGAAGGACTTGGGGGGCTATGGAGAAAGGGGGTGATAGACCCTTGCCCCTCGGCTTTGACGTGGCCTGAGTCCTCATTCTATCTGCAAGAAGTCTCCTAATCTCTTGGCTACCTCACTTCCCCTGCTCAACTTAAGCCCAAAACAATGCAGGAGGTGGGTACACCCTGTGCTGGTAAGGGCGGGCTCCCTGGGGCAATCAGATCTGAGAAAGAACACATAAAATCCTGTGAAACCTGCTTTGCTAATACCCTCAATTTAAATGATAAGGGTCCAAGCATGAAATGAGTTTGTTTCCCCAAAGGTTTATGGTCCTTTAGCTATCTGACCCTGACTCAGAATAAGCCCTCAGAGATCTTTGAATGGTATCTATTTGAGTATTACTGCCTGACAATGATTGATGAACTTTCCATACACGCCCTGTATTCCTCTGCAAATTAAGCCAATAAAAGCCTGTCAAGGCAAGGGTGGGGGTGCTCTCCTCTTGAGAGTGGCCGAGGCGCTCCGAGGCACTCTCCCCTTTAGAGAGTGGCCGTGCCATCCCTTTTCCTCCACAGGACTTGATAGTCTGTGTGAATTTGTCTCGTGTCAGCCACAACACTGTGGACACTGCTTGCCAGTGACTGCGTCAAACAACTACTGGTCGCAAAATTTAGCAGGAACTGTCACCCGCTGTAGGAATTCTAGGACCCCAGGTTTGCCAAGCAACACTGAATGGCTGAAGCACCTAACGACTTAAAGCCAGGTAACAAAGATGCATTTGCAACACACCCTACTGCTAACAATGTGGCTGTCAGAATCCCTCCAAGTCTTATCTATGCTCAAATTCTACAGCATTTTGCATTTCCTACCTGCACACAGTGAGAAGACATGACCACAGAAGAACAAGGAAGAGGCCTGATGCCTCTCTGGGAGTGGGCCAGCTCTACAATACATGGTGAGAATAACCAGCGCTTTCTAAACCCCACGATGAGCCAGGCACGGTGCCAATTGCTCTATCAGGTACTGTCTGCTTCACCTGAGGTGGACGCTTGTGCCAGGTCACCTAGCTGGCGAGGTCTATGCAGGGCATCAGGAAGGGACCAGACATGCCCCCATAGACCGCTCTTGCTATCTCGCTAAAGCAAGCACTGTGAAGGAGGTATACTGAGTCAGATCCAGCATGCCTGAGTCCTCGCAAGCCCTGGAAGCAGGAATGGCCCTGAGGTCAGAGTTCACATAACCAGGCAGCAGTGGGGACTCGGGAGCCAGTGTGGGGCTCCCCCGCTGTGCCGTCCTGCGGCTTCTGCAGCGAATCATGCAGCTCTGTGCCCTACGGACCACAAGGCTTCCCCAGACAGAAATCATCACACTGCTACAGCAGTGTCAGAAAGGTCGTCCAGAGGAGCTCCACCTGCGGCCAGTGTGCCCTTTGTGTCTATTGGCACAGTGTTGTGCATAAGGGAGAAACTGCACTTGCGTGCACAGCTGGACACACGGTGGCTTTTACGTAATCGTTGGGTCTGTCACCGTCTCTCCCTGTGGGGTCAGGCCGTCCTGCGTGCTGTGTTCTCCTCTCCTGTGCCCACGGCAGTGTCTGGCACAGGACAGAATGAATGTCAGTGGAGGATCAGTCTGGGAACCGAGCACTTTGGACTCATAATCTACACACACCCACACTAGGGGCCTGGATGGATGTCTCCCTGAGGTGTCTGCATTTTCTTTTTCAAGTAAAATTCAGAAATGGAAACCAAACAGATGGATTTATGGTAGGAGATTTAGATGTTCCTACTTGTGAAACTTCGTACAAAACAAAGGTGTCTCTTTAATCAGTAATAGTATGACTCAAGACGACTGCCACACGGGTGAGAGCGCGCAGCTGTCACTGAAGAGGGCTGGTGCAGGACAGTGACTGGCGGTGGGGAGAAGACCGGCACCCGGCCTCCCTCTGCGACTCCTCCACAGGCCCGGGCCAGTGACTCTAGTTCCCCCACTACAGATTCTTCTGTGAAAGGGGTGCTACCAGCACCTAACCTGCCCGGACACAGGGCTGCTGGGAGGGACACACAGAGAGATGGGGACGGTCCTTGCTGAACTCTCTCTGAGCCCCCTTCCCCTTTCAACTGTCACACTGTCCTAAACCCTGCTGACCTCTATTTACTGCCTCTCCACTGCACGGTGGGCTTCGTGACAGTCACGTGAACGTCTGTCATCTCATTCTCAGGGTCTAACACAGTCTCTGTAACAGTATGTGATCTGTAAATACTTATTTAAGGAATAAATGCATTAAAATAATGTAATGGATAATTACTGTACAAGAGAGTAATACTTATTAGACTCTTGAGTTCTTTCCCTTACTTAATCCTAAATCTTGAGATGTAAATATTGTTGTAATATATATTTTTTAAAAACACAGTTATCAATTTACATAAAACTTGTAATTAATTTATTTTTTAGAGAGAGGGGAGGGAGAAAGAGGGGGAGGGAAGCATTGATTGGTTGCTTCTCACATGCGTCCTGACTTGGGACCCAACCCACAACCCAGGCATGTGCCCTAATCAGGAATCGAACTGGCAATCTTTTGCTTTGTGGGATGACACCCAACCACCTGAGCCACACAGGTCAGGGAAATGTTGTAATCTTTAAAAATTGTGATAGCATTGTGAGTCCTTGTATGTCAAGTTAATTTCATATATATTCAATCAAAGAACTGAAAAGCAAGAACTGAACCCAGGACACGTCTCCAGCACTGACTGTGGAGGGCACAGAGACCAACCAACAGACGCCCAGGTGGACGTCTCCTATTGACTAATAGGAGTCTAAATTCACACTAAGCAAGCATCTGATTTTATGTTCATTTCCCAGAAGTTTCCCTGCCAAGAAAAAAAAGTCCTTTGTGACCAACATGAATAACACTTACTTGGCAGTCATATTTCTTACCTTAATTACTAAATTAGCTTTTTGACACATGTCAGTCTCATGAACTAGGGTGCCAAGGAGCCCGTTTCAAACGTTAAGGTTCCAGCCCTGCTCTGCTGAGAGCCAAACCCCAGAGGACAAAGAGGCAGATGCACCGTAGCACATCCCTCACCATGGCTGCACACACGCAACACAGTCCAAGACGTGGCCAAATGAGCCGTGTGGCAGACCAACTGCTCTCAGGTTTTGCTTAAGGCAGGTCAATGGGAGGGATTTAACCAGGCCAGACAGCTGCAAGGATTGGCTGTGACCACTGACCACCAATCTCTGCCCTCCATGGAGAATAAGCTGTTCAGAGGCGGGGTGGTGGTGCTTCAATATAGTCTGTAGCTGTCCACTGGGTGTGCTGGCCCTGGAGTTTCCTGGTTAATGCAGGCCAAGGTCAGACGCCACCCGTATTTTGCCTGGGGCCACCTTGTATGAGCTATAAAGCAATCTGAGATGGCTGCTATTTGTGTTGGGCCTGGAGATTCCCAGGTGAAGCCAAGCTGTGAATCTAGGCTGGCTGCTGCTAATACCTGCCCTGGGGCCACTTAGCAAGAGGTACAGGGACTGGAGGCTCACTGAGGTCAGCTCTTGCTTATTTGAAAAATTTAGGAAGTTGTGAAGCATAAGCCAAGACCAACTATTCATATGGAAAAGCCAGTTAAAAGTTGTAAATTGGGTGGGATGGAGTCTCAGGGACCTCCAGGGCAGGACAATGTTATAGCCTGGTTAATGGGGTCTCAGATATGACACCTGCCTGCCGCCTCTGTGGGGGGAGGGTTGAGAAAAGGGACAATGGCCTCTGCTCTCCTTTCTGTCTGGGAGAGAGCTGTCCCCCCAACTCTCACCTTGATGCCAGACACTTTGATTCCTCCCTGTGTACCACCAGTGCCTTTCAAGCTGCTACCCCAGTGCTGGAGCTCAGAGGAAGTGAGTCTGAGTAAGTCCACGTGCAGGTTTTTTAAAAGGAACTGCTTGGGACTCCAGAAATTTCTTCCACTGACTCAATTCCTGCTGGATTTTTGCAGCCAAAAGTCATGGGCACTTATCTTCCTGGCACTGGAACCCTAGACTGGAGGGTCTGGTATGGGCCTTGGACTCCTTGCTCCTGAGATATCCCTCCTGAATTTTTATCCACCACACGTGGCTGTGGGACCATCCCATTGTTTCTCTACTCCTACCAGTCTGAATGGATATGGTTTCTTTAATTCCATAGTTGTCAGACTTCCATTCAACTCGATTTCTCACAGTTCTGAGTGATGGTTGTTCTATAATTTAGTTGTAATATTGATGTGATTATGAGAGGAGGTGAGCTGTGATTACCTATGCCGCTATCTTGACCAGAATTTGTAAAAATGTTTATGGACCAGTATAACAACATGTCAAGCAAGTATTCCACATTAGTTAACGATGTCCATTTACGCCACTGTAAATCTGCCATTATGATTAAATCTCAAAATATGTCTTTTCTTTCTATAGCTTTTCTGTGTTTACCCATTATTTCCTTAGAATATTTACGGATGAACCATCAGCTCAAAGAGAGAAATCTTTCAAGGCCTTGATACATATCACTAAACTGTCCTCCAAAAGCGTGCGTGCGCGCGCACACGCACACACACACAAATCCTTGTTGTTTTTCCACTTAGTTTTTGTGTTAACTGATTCAACGTGGAGTAAGTGCACGAAGAAATATTATTTGATAAAACAAAATGCTTTTAGAAAACGTAAAAATGATGGGCTTACGTTCGGACTTTGTGCCGGCCCATGATGAATGAGACCTTCCGGCTCCACGGGTTCACAAAGCTGGACCAGCTGGAGTCCAGGATGATGTAATCGCCATTCTGAGCACAAAATCTGACGGGCGCATGTTCAAAGGGAGGGTGGCCTGCGTACTTCAGCACTATACAAAATAAGAATTGAACATGAACATTACAAATGTCATTTTTTGGCACTTACTTACAAATTTTTAAGAATGTCAAAGAGGAAAATAAGTTGTCTTAGCAGTTTCAATATATCGCTGACCCGGTTAAAGGTTAAGCTCTACTAAAAACTGAAATGAAAAATCAGATCGATGACTAAGAAAATAAGTTCCTCCCACGAAGAAGTCCTCCTTACCTTTCTGGTGGACAGCAACCATCAGAGCGCGGTCTTCCGGGTGCAGGTACGTCAGGATGGACGTTCCGACCAGGTCCTGAGGGAGGTACCCCAGCAAAGGCACGGCTCTGGGCACAGACCCGGCACAGGCAACAGGTTACACGCAGCACTTTCCACACTCTCCCGACTCTAACAAAATGCTTGTTCGCTTAGTTTTAAACATGAAAAAACGTGCACGGATGCTGTGGGAAAATAGTCACATGATCTAAGAAACGTTGGTCATCTGACTCATTGCATCAAAATCATCCGGGGACCTGCCCACACTCGGACCCACGGGCTCACTGCAGGCTCCCAGGGCGGAGCTTCACGGGGGAGACCCCGAATCCACATGTTTCACAGGTCCCTCCGAGGTCCTACGTCCTCCGCTTTGCTGCCGTTTAAAAAGCAAACACGGATCACACCCAAGCATAGACAAATGCTTTTGGCGTTAAATGAACAAAGCACACTCCGAATCCGTACTGTATGACGACAATTATACAAACACAACATCCCGCAAAGGCCACACCAAACAGCCAGCCAGACACCCGTGGGACAACAGGTCCGCAGGTGAAGGTCGTGGCGAGGCCCTCGGGACAGCTTGGGAAGAACCAACCCCACAGACATTTTCTGTTACAGATTGAAAATACTGTCTAATGTGGTAAAATTTAAGCTACTTTCAGAATATTCTTGGTTAAATTATCTTACTTTCTACAGATTATATTAGACAAAGTATCTCACCAACTAGTATTTCAAGCTATCTATTATGAAATAAACCCATTTTCAGATGTTAAGATTTAAAAAAAATCAAAATTAACACATCGTAACTGTGCCAAGTTTTTAAGATTTTTACTTTACACTTATGGTTGATAATTGAGATTTCACAAGAAAAATTTTTAAATAAATTGGGGGAAAATGGAGGGGTACTGATCGGGAGATAATATTTTGTTTTTCCAAATAAAGATATTAAAAAACAACATCACTATTCTTTAAATAAAAAAGATTATTTTAACACTTAAAAAAAGTAGGAAAGACCTAAGTCAAAATAAATAACAATTCTTTAAATAAATTTAGTTTCATGCACACATGTACAAAATCTTTTTCTTTTTTCCCTCCCTTCAGACTAAAAAAAATTCATAAACTGGTTTGGGAAGCACCACCTGTCTAGTGGAAATAACCCCAGCCCAGGTGCCGGGGCCCAGAGCCTTGGGGTCACCTTGTCCGTGATTACAGAGTACATCCGTTCTTGGCAAAGTGGCGCCCATGTTCACTGTCCTCTTATGTAAGGGGAACAGTAACTCCTGACTTACCTAAAAAGCAGACTGCTGTGAAATCAGACGTAATCTGCAGATCTTACAAGTGTTCTATGTTTATGTTTCTTACCCGAGAAGCTCTGCCCTGTGAGCCTGCAGTGAGCCCGCGGGTCCGTGTGTGGGCAGGTCCCCAGATGATTTTGATGCAATGAGTCAGATGACCAACATTTCTTAGATCATGTGACTATTTCCCCACAGCATTTGTGCACCTTTTTTTCATATTTAAAAGATATTTGTATTAAAAATTGAGACAACACAAATAATTTCAAACTAATAAAAATCGAAAGATAATGGATAGATAGCAGATATGTAGTGTATAAGTATTAAGCATGTGTAAACCTTTTCATATTTGTATTTATTTCCAGAAACAAATTTCTTTTAGGCTTAAAGAAGTACTTACCGTTCATCTATCTCAAGAAAAACACACCCTGGAGTGTGTGTTGTGGTAAAAATTCTTTTATCCACTGGGATTCGAGGAGCTATGGAAAACAGATATTCATTTAAAGGCAAATTCACTTAAATGAATTCATGCAAATTCATTTAAAGGATATCTAATTAATCATCCACTCAACTAACCACTTAACACAATTGCTATGTGATACGGTAAAATCTCACTCTGAGCAGACAGAGCTACAGTTAGATAATAATTTTCATCATTACCTACCTTTTAATTAGTCAAAATGTCATGCCCACAAAAGCTAACTTTAAACAGAGAAAGCTGTGTACACTGAAGGGCTTGCTCATCGCAAATAATCTAACAGTCAAAGCTGGAGCACCTCGCAGTTCCCGACCAGTTAGGCATTTTTAGTGGTTGTACAGAACAAAGCGCCGAGGATTTAAAGCACATGTTCATGTCAGTACGACATGAACATTTTTTAATTTGTGTGATAAAATTGGGACAGTCAGTTCTGCCACAGCTCGCTTTGAAAATGTGATTAATACATTAGGGAACCATCTGAGCATAATACGAAGTCTGCACTTGCTTATGCAACACGAGGTGAATGCAGAAAACATCTGTCCGAATGGGGTCACGCAGGAATACACAAAAACACGCTCACACCTCAGACGCCCTCCCGCTCCCTCAGCGCGCCCTGCACCACGGGACATGCCTGTCTATCTGATGTTAGAACCGCCAGCCTTATTTCAGAAAAACTTCCTCTCACCCCTCACAATCATTCCAACAGCCATGCCCACAAGCAAACGGGGCTTTTCCATGGCGAGGAGCCCTATTTACTGGATTGTTTGTGCATTTCTTTTTTCACATTTTAAAAAATTTTATTTTTCAATTACAGTTGGCATTCAATACTATTTTATATTAGTTTCAGGTATATGTATAGTGGTTAGACAATTATATACTGTACGAAGTGAACACCCCCCCCCCCCCCCACCAACTCTGGTACTCACCTGACACCATATATAGTTATTACACTATTTTTGACAGTATTTTCGAAGCTGTACTTTGTATTCCACATGGCTGCCAATTTGTACTTCTCAATCCCTTCACCTTTCTCACCCAGTCCCCCAACACCCCCCATCTGGTCACCATCAGTTTGTTCTCTGTATCTGTGAGTCTGCTTCTGTTCCTATTTTGTTCATTTACAACATCCTTTAGGTTCCACGTGTAAATGAAGTCATATGGTATGTCTTTTTCTGTCTCTATCTCATGTAACGATCTCTAGGTCTACTCATGTTGTTGCAAATGGTAAGATTTCATTCTTTTTTATGGCTGATTAACATTCCAATACACATACAAGCGCCACCTCTTCTTCACCCGATTGTTTGCTGATGGGTACCTGGGTCACTTCCGTACTTTGGCTGTTGTACACTATGCTGCAACGAACACAGGGGTGTATCTTCTCGAAGGAATGTGTTGGATGTCTTCTAATGTATACTTGAAAAGTATGTATCATATGGTAAGATAGTTCTATTTTTAATTTTTTGAGAAACTCTCATACTGTTTTCCATAGTGGCTGCACCAATTTCATTATTTAAAATGTTTATATTTACACACGATAAAAACCAGGGGGGTTCACAACACTTTAAAAAAGTAAATTCATTCTTGTGACCTTGCTGTACAACAACTTCAATGCTCACATTTCACACAAGACAGAAGCAAAAGGCCACCGGACTGTCAATAGTAGAGAAAGCATTCAAGAACCGAGTATGTGTGGCAAGTCCCTGCTTAGACCCTGAGGCCAGGCTGCCCGTGAAGGAGAGGACCGCACGAAGCGACGTGGTCAGTAAACAGAGCCGTCAGGAAACCTGGCTACACGTGCCCCGAGTCCAGCTGAAGGCCTGAGTGCTCGCTGCTGTCCCATAGGCCCTCCCCGACATGCGGACACAAATACTCCCGACTGACCTTCGTAACCAGAGTGAATCTTCTCAGCCAGCGTGAGACAGCAGGGCTCCGATTCCGGCCGGGCGGAGCTATGCACATGAATCAAATAGGGAATAATCCGGAACGGGTAGTAATGCTTCTCTCTCTCTCTGTTTTCACCTCCGCTGCAAAGAACAGAAATGGTTCATGGCTGTCCTGATGGTGTTCAGCTAGCCCAATGGGAAACACGGCCGGGAAAATATTTTATTGGTAACTTCTAAAAGAGACAAAGCCCAATCTAAAATATTTAAACATATTTATTTTAAAGAGAAGGGAAATGTTAGCTTAAATTTCCAATACCCAAGGGCAACTCTAGTCCTTCGTCACGCAGTGAGGGAGAGGTTTCACGGAGAAGCGGCTTAGGCCACTGGGCGGGTTAAAACGGAACAAGGTGCTCCGTGACCCCTCTCCTGACCCCCGCTCCCAGGCTGGCTCCCCTGCTTCTGCTCTGGAGCCCTGGGCTCAGTGCCCTCCATGTGCTGGTGGCCTGACATCTGCCTCTGGCCCGGATTTCTCCCCTGAATGCCAGATTCATATACCAACACCCAGTTGGCACCACGACATCTTATTGTGAAGGGAACATTGGAATGAGTGGAACATTAAGTGAACATAGCAGAAAATTTAGTAGGAAAAAAATCACTAATAAATCCTATGAGAAATTAACTGTTATAATTTTGGTCTATTTTCCTCTAGTTTAGTGATCTCTGGACCTTTTAAATCTTTGTCATAAATACACTACCTTGCTTTTTTTTCAAGCTATTCAGAATTTCAGAAGTTAATTGTAAACATGACCAAACAACAAAAAGCAAACAAACGAGAGCACCCCAACCACGGTCATTTGGAAGTGCCCTGGGCTAAGAATGAGCTTTCTGGTCTTCTTCCTGTTGCGTTATCTACTTTTCTCATGAGGACGTTTCTTCCCCTCAATCACATTACAAACTTCTCATGGCAAGAACCAAGTCTTGTCCTTCGCATCCACCACAGACCTGGCGAGCACGAGAGGATCGAGGTAAGCGCTGAATAAAACCAGAGCCCAGCCCTCTGGTGGCCTCCGCGAGCCCCTGCACTTACCGGATCCTGCAGAAGAAGGGCTTCACCGGAGCACAGTCATACTGCGATGCTGCTGGCGACAAAGGGAAACTGTCACTCACCCCCCGACACACTGCAGAGCAGCACTTCCTCCGCCAAACAATGGCTCACTGTCACCGCACAAACCATCGGCAGTTTTTAAGAGAGAGATACTCTGATTAAAACAGGACTCCCCACCCCCCCACCATTACTTTGAGATCTGGTCACGTCCAGGGTTTTCTGTTCTATCGAGAGCCCCCAGGTACGATGATGAGAGCCTTGGACTCCGTCTCTCCCTCACTACTTCCCACAGACCCTCTGGAACTGCCCAGACTCATTCCTACAAACATCCAGGTAATAACCCTTCGACACAATTATTTTGGTGATAACATTCTATTCCACTGTAAC
The DNA here is from genome assembly GCF_022682495.2 of Desmodus rotundus. Lineage (NCBI taxonomy): Eukaryota > Metazoa > Chordata > Mammalia > Chiroptera > Phyllostomidae > Desmodus > Desmodus rotundus. Next base: position 3,999,399 of record NC_071389.1, on the reverse strand, counting down.
AGTCTGGACATGTCTCAAAAATTGAGAATTTGACTCCTTATAACTTTTAGGTATACGATGTACAATTCCTTTCACTGTTTTCTTTCCTGGTACAAATGCCCCGAAGGTGTGTCCCTTGGTGAAATGACAGGACCGAGTCATGGCTCTTACCGTGGGTCGGGAAAGTGATGTCCAGGAGACTGTTACCTACTGACAAACGTCATTAACCACGCTGCTCATTAATTTTATTGTTTTGTGAGGTGGTAATTCCGAAATGTTCACCTTTGCCTACCTTAGGGCAGATTACAGGCCGAGCCTTTTCCCAACTGTTTGCTGACTGTATTTCCTGGGTTTAGAGCTCCCTGAATATATCTTCTGGGCATTTGTTCACCGGGGCAAAAAGTCCTCAGTTATGGGAAACAAGGAAATGTTTAAAACCAAGGAGATGTTAAAAAATATACATTGAAGGAGCATAAACAACCAAAATACGGAATCTGGTCCAGGTCTTTGCACTTCTAAGGAAAGGGTCACAGGAAGAATCAGAAAATGGGCTTTGAAGGATCAAGGACAACTTACATGAATTAAAAAAAAAAAAAACCCTCCAGCTTAAAAATCAAGGGACCAATGATCAAAATTCCAAAGTTCACGAAACTATGAAGGTTAGAGTCCCAGAATTCTGAAAGCAGAAGATAGTTCCTACATTGTATCTGTGGGAAATGAATGAAAGAACAATGCAATCAAGTGAGCTTAAGGAACTGATCACACAAAGATATGCTCTAGTCTGAACACAGGAACTGGAGGAATTAATGCAGGATGAGGACGTTTCACAAACATCCTTCATTTTTGAGACGGTTTTTATGGACAGAAACCCACCTTGGTACCACTTTCAAATGCGTTTGGTACGGTCCCCTGTTGGACAGTAACCGTCACACTCAGCCCTGCTGCTGCCGGAGGGTGGGGGCAGTGGCTAAGAACAGGGGCTCCGGGCCCCCCCACCCAAGGTGAAATCGGGCTCTTCAGTATGACCTTGGGTGAGTCACTCGGCTATGTGCTACAGGGACTGTGGTGGCTGAGATAGGGCAAGGCTCCTGGCTTCAGGGGGCATCACTTCCTGCAGGCTGCTCTGGCCACTGCCTACACACAAAGGGGCCCTGAGGCAGGCCATTCCCTGGAGACCCAGGGCTCCTCCCACGTGCGTGCGTGCACACACACAATTGTGGCCTGGACTCCCTGTGGCTGCCAGGCACCACTGCTGTCTGAGCTGCGCTAGAGGCCAAGACTGCTCCTCCCTTGGGTGTTGGCCCTAAAAAAGGGGCGGGGGCTCCTCTCCCATAAGACCTGGGCACAGGCTAATCCTATACAACTGCTTCTTGGCTGACTCTGACCAAGTTACCCTCTCTGTCAACTGGGGATGATGAAAGTATCCACACCTCACAAGGTTTCTGGGAAGATAAAACCCACTGACACATCAGGAATAGTCCCCGTTCAATAGGGAGTAGCAGTTAGGATGCTCCTTATGCTGCGGGATGAGCCCAGTCTCCAAAGTGCTTTCCAACCACTCACTTCGTTGACTCTTACAGCAACTGTGCATTACTACGCTGGTCAGAAACTATTATTTTTTACTGAGAAGCTAAGTGGCTTCCAAGGTTCATGAAGGGACAGAACTCAATTTAAAACTCAGATTTTCAGCCCTGGCCAAGTGGCTCAGTTGGTTGGAGCACTATCCCTTGTAAACTGGAAGGCTGTAGGTTCGATTCCCAAGCAGGGCACATGCCTGGGTTGAGGGTTTGATCCCTAGCCGGGGAGCCTATAGTCGATGTTTCTCTCTCTCCCTTCCTCTCTAAAAGCAGTGAAAAAATGTCCTTGGGTAAGGATAAAAAAAAAAAAAAAATTAAAACTCAGATCTTCAGATTTCTAGCTTAATATTCATTGCACATAGAAAACAGTGCAACTCTATGTAGGCAAACTTCCTTATGCTATTTGTACCTTACAGCAGGCACCTGATTCAACTGCCTTCATTAGGGGTCTCATAACACAAAGAGCTGACCACGTGACCTCAGACACAGATGTGGGCCCTTCTCACTTCCACACCTCAGCAGACCATATGACTTCTCGTTTTTTAAGTGCACTCTAAAGAAACAGTGGTCGGCTCCTTCTGAGAGGTCTGGACCACAATTGAAGTTGAAACATGCTCTAACGCAGGGCCGAATGCTGACAACAGCTGAGGTTACAGCTTCCTATGCCCTCGTCATGTTCTCTGGGCTCAAAGGAAGGAAGAGAACGGAGGAGGAACAGGGGCCCAGCCCCAGAACGCCCCGGAGCTTGACGGCTGCACTCAGGCAGAGCGGATCCTTGAGGATCGTGAGGTGAAGTACAAGGTGAGGAGCAAACTGGATGTGCATCAGATCTCAATGAAGCAAGTAAATGTTCAGGATTAAAAGACAACAATTTCAGGCCAGATTATGCTTTACAAGGAGGAGAAGTAGATCGGAATAAGCAATTAGCAAAGCGAACAAGGCTGGAAGGGTGAGACAGTGACTCCACAAGTGAAGTGGGAGGAGAACATTGAGTAAGGTGAGTGAACCTGCAAACCCGGTCACGCCTGTTCTGCTCCCACTGTCTCGGCATCTAGAACAGCTCCTGGCCCACCGTGATTGTGGGGTAAGTGTTTATAGAATGACTAAATGATTGATACATGCGGAGAAACAAATACAGATGATGAAAGGATGAATGCAGGTGTTTAGGAAAGAGGAAGAGGAACGAAATTGATGTTTCTGAGTGATGGCAACAGGAGATGGGGAGCCAGAGGGAAGCAAGGATGACAGGTCTGTGTTCTGAAGCTCCCGTACAATGTGCATAAAAGATGGGGCAACGGTCTACAGCTGACAAAGAAGCAAGCAAGACTAGATTCTTCACTGGACCAAGCACCGGATTAAAAAATCAGAATGGATGCAGAACTTTAGATTTGCAAGATGAGAAAGTTCTGGAGATCTGTTTCATAGCAATGTGAATGTGCTTAGCACCACTGAGCTGTATACTTAAAAATGGTTAAGATAGTAAATTTCATTAATGAGGTTTTTTTACAACAGTAAAAAATTATTGTATTTCACCATTTAATTACCGTATTTTCACTGTATGACGCGCACCTTTCATCCAAATTTTTTGGAGGAAAATAAGGATGCGCATTGTATGTTGGTATAATGACTACATACCATGGGTATAACAGTAAGTATAATAACCCCGTGCACACTGAGCACAGAGACATGGGCGCGCACTACACACGGCAAAATACGGTAATTAACAGTTTTTGAAAATTAGAGAAAAGGACTTGGAATCAAAGAGAAGGCTGATCTATACTAAGTTCTCAAGAGATGTTTTACAAAGAACATGAACTAATAAAGGGCGACCCAAAAAAGAAACAATGACTTGTTTAAAGATCATGCAGGACTGAATGTCACAAAGAAAACGGAGCAAGCACGCCCAGGCCAGGAAAAGGAGCATTTCAGAAGGAAAAGTAATGCGATTCATGAACTTTTAGGGAAAAGCAACAGTGGAAAAGAAAGCTGACCACCAGACGCTTATTTCCAAAGCCAAGCTCAGACTTAACGAAGTCAATATAAGGGAAAAAGCACTCAGTTTTATTTACTTAAAAGAAACAGGGTCTTCGTGGCAACTCACCCGCTACATAGTACACGGGCACTCAAACTGTATTTACAATGTGTAGTCTATGAAACTAACTTGACTACATAAAAGCACATTTACTGAATCCTTATGTTTTTAAAAGCATTTAAAACGTTTTCACCAATTCTACTTTTTGAAAAAAAAGAAACGAAACCCCAGTCTGCCTATTCTAAAAATGCATACATTTCTGTGCTATCACTAGAAGAATAAAACTGATCTTCACAAGGCAAGGCAGACGGCCGAATGCTGGTCCTGTTACCTGTTTGGGCCCAGTTGTTCCAGAAGGGAAGCTGAGTGTGGGCGGTGTGTGTGTAGAACATCCGCACGTCTTCAGGAGCCAGCAGTTCAGCAAAATGAGAGGACTCCAAGGAATCTTTCTGACAATTCAGGATTGAAGTTGCTTGCTCAGAAATGTGCACTAACCTTCCAGACAGAAATGAAAAAACTGCCACAAAGGTATCCTATGAAAAACAGTTAAAATAAATGCAAATATTGAGATACCAGCAATGTCCCCTGAAAGGTACAAATGTCTTCTAGATTTCTACGATGGTCAAGAGCTTAGAACGAACACACACACACACCCCACCCCCCAAAAGGCACCTTTCGAAGGCTCAATTTCTAGGTCAAAAAACCATAGCAGCTCATTCCACAATGACTAATAAGCACGTAGACCGTATAGACACACAGACTTCTTTTTCTTTTTTTAAGGAGAGGCAGAGAAACATCAATGTGTGGCTGCCTCTCACAAGCCCCCTACTGGGGACATGGCCTGCAACCCAGGCATGTGCACCCACTGGGAATGGAACCAGTGACCCTTTGGTTGGCAGGCTGGCACTCAATCCACTGAGCCACACCTGCCAGGGTTGATACACAGACTTCTGAATCCTTCCCCTTTGCAAGCTGTGCTTCACACCTGGAGGGACTGCCTTTTCTTCACCAAAGCATATTCTAGGCTTGAAGACCAAGCTCAAGAGTCACCTTGAAGATGTTGTCTTTAACCAACATCATTACATAAAAATTATTTCTCGAGCCCTGGCCAGTGTGGCTCACTTGGTTGGACCATTGTCCCATAACTGAAAGGTTGCGGGTCCAACACTCGGTCCAGGCGTGTATGATCCCTGGTCCAGGCACCTACAGAGGGCAACAGATCGATGCTTCTCTCTCATTGATGTTTCTCTCTCTCACTTCCTCTCTTTCTAAAAGTAATGAAAAAATGTCCTTTGGTGAGGATGAAAAAAAAGGATTATTTCTTGGATTTGCTTCATCAGACATAAATATAACTTAGTTATTATAATCAACCACTGTGTCTGCCTGCTAGCATTGGCCTATGTTTTCCTCTCTAGCTTTACTCCCAGACCATCAGGGGGATATGTTTTCTTACACTTTTTTGCCTCAAATCTTAAGAGCACCTACTACCCTACCATGAACACACCGGTCAGCAACGTAAGCGCCGTTGCAGTGTCGCAGGCAGCTCACCCCCAGTACTGTCAAATCTTTCAGTGACAATTATGTCGAGACCTAAACATAAAGTCATCGCCGTCATATCAACAAAACGAGGAGAAATTATTCTGTCAACATGAAGAGATTCAAAAAAGATATACTAAACGTCTCTTCCAAAATTTTGTAAAAAATGACAGCGTCTCAACTCACCTGTTCTATCAAATCCAGTTGTTACAACTTGAAGTAGTAGGTATGGGAACTAAGAATGATATAAATACAAATTAACAATTGGGAGATTAGAATAAGATGCAGGAATTACTCTGCAGGGTTATCTTTGTCTTTAGTTTGAGACAGAGGCACCTCAGAACTGGAGCAAAGCAATCGGCTGCCGCCGCCCTGCTTGCCGTCTGCAGCCCTGTCCCCTGGCCAGGGCAGGGGACACTCTACCGCGCCTCTCTAGCAGTTTTCTTCTCTTGTCTACCTCATTAACTGTGAAGTACCGACATTCTTCATGAACTGTTTTTAAAAACCTGCAGACAGTCAGGTTTTTACCAGGAAAAATCACCCAGGTTCGCATGGCAAAGTCCGTGAGTTCTTACTGTGTTTTTAGAAGTGTGCTCTGAAGCAATAGTGGCCAGCTCCTCAAGGCTGTACACGGTCACATCTGCTTGAGGTGCTCCATTTTGACTGAGAATCTGGAAAAACTCACTGTTTGCTAAGAAACACAGGAAAATAAATAGGGAGTCCAGTGAAAACAGTATCTCTAAGAAATCACTTTTATGACTAGTTAAGCTGGCTGCTTCTTCCCAGGAGGCCACACCTCAGCGTTGTCCTCGAAACCAGGTCATTTTCTTCCTTCACCTCAAGTACCGATAGTTGTGCAAACTCAAGATTTTGAGTTGTCTGAATCCTGCGTACTCAAGATTACAAGGAACAGAACATCTCAGGTACTAAAGAGGGGGCTGAAACCCCACACCCCAAATACACGCAGGGCGCTGCAATGGCAGCAGCATCACTCCGCCACTCAGGAACTACGCGTGACGTACGAGGCCACAGAGGTCTGCGCTCGAGACCGTGCACCTTACGAAACCCCTCGAGAAGCAAAGTCAGAGGTAAAAGGGGAAAAGTGTTTATAAACGTTCGTTTTTTAATTGGCTAAGTTCCTGATACATCACGAGTGCATTTTAAAAGCATGTGTATGGCAGGGAAAGGTAAGATGTTTTTGGTCAAATGTATTCTGCCCCCTAATTTCCATAGAAGACAACGCTCCTTTTAAAAGTTAGTCTTCAAAAGGTGCTTATACTGAACTCGACTCTCCTGCTACAGCTTAGCAACATACTGCACAGCCACCAAACTCTACACAGATCAGGTCCTCCTGGTGCCCCTAGTGTGAGGAACTAACACCCTCGTGGGATCAGTTCCAGATTTGTTCATTTTATATAAAACAGCACAAAAACCTCAAAACATTTCTGTGACGAAAACCCCGACAACGCGCCTGGCCGGGCTGACGCTTCTGAGCAGCGGCGGCCTTGCAGGGAGTGTTCTCTCCCCGGCCCGCTTACCTTGGACACTCTGCACACAGCGAAGGGCATAGTTGAGGGCATCGAGAGTGCTTGGTTTACTGTGTCTCTCCGATGGGAAGTACTTTTTCATTTCCTGGACAACCATCGTCAGCTCTTCAGAAACTCTGTTTCGATCTTGCTGGTCCCTGTGAGATAAAAATTCACACTTTCAATTGCTGCAACGGCTGCCAACTTTTATGGAACGGGGTATTAGTTCAACTTTCTAAGTGCTTAACATGTATCAGCTCCTTTAGTTCACAGGTTTATGTCTGTGTTACTGGCCAGGGAATCCCAGCAGAAGAAACTGGTCACTGTCAAACATTTTCAACTCATTCCCACTTCAGCCTCAACTCAGCTAAATTCCTTAACTGCTTTTTATCTACTCTTTGGGAATTTTCTTCGGTTTTCCAGAGCATTTCATTCGAAGTTCCCTGAGTTTCCCCCTACACTTCCTCCTAGTCTTACTTAAAAACAAACAAAAGAAGACTTACACCCTCCTTTCCCTTTTAGTACTGGGGCCAAGAACAACAAACAAACCAGGCTATAAAGTATCACCTGTTGCTGCTCTCCAGGTATTTGCTCTTAAGTTGGTATTTCTGGCTCCACATCTCATCAGCTTCTTTCCCCAGGGCCCCAGTGCCGCTGGCCTGTGGTCCTTCAAGTTCATTAAGGTCAACCCCCCGGCAGTCCGATTTACCGCGGGACATTTTTAGATCTTCACAAGGGTCCATGTTCTGCTTGGCAGTCCTAATCTGTCGCCTGCTTCTTTCTTACTTTGCAACTAACGACAGAAATTTACTCCTCATTTGGATCCATGCCATTGCATGAGAGGTAATAATCAGTCATCAAAAACCGGCGATACTGATCTCTGATCACCTGGAGGCACTTCTCTCTAGCGTTTCCATACAATTTTGGAGGTCTTCACTCACGGGAGGTCCAGCCTTGGGGGTGGGGTGGGGCAAAGGTAACAAACGTCAAGTGAAACGGACAATTTGAATTTGATGCGGGGAAACTAGGCTGTGGCTCGCCAGCTGGACAGCCCCGGGAAGGACCCGCAGCCCCGGCGGTCACCAGCCTGACTCGGGCTCACCAACTTGCCCACCCGCAGCTCTGCAAAGTCAGCGTGCACCCAGAAATGGGACCCGGCGCAGGGGGCAACTTTAAGCACAAAGTTCCGAGAACCCCAGGTTCCCGATCCCGCGCTCCCCGACCGCGGTCCCAGAGCGCAAGGTAGGCTCACGTTAACCTGCGGCCGGCTAGCTCCGAGGCTTCCCTGCTGGACTCCAGCACTCACCCGCCGTCGCCGCCTCCGCTGCCTCCGTCGCCGCCCTTCGTCCCCTCTCACAGACGCTCATCCTGCCCCGCGGGGCCCCGGAGTCTCGAGGCCCGCCGCGTGCTGGGCGGCCACGGGCGCCGCGCCCCCCGCACGCCACGTGACTGGGCCCCGCCCCCTAACCGCAGGATTGGCCACCGCCTC